>NW_026880738.1:0-31991 GCF_032173495.1 Musca vetustissima | reverse complement strand
TTGCTCTAATGGATAAAAACCTTGGCAAAATTGTTCATTGTCGGTTGGTATAAAATCTACTTTATAACTTGTAGTCACTAAGTTTCTTCTTTCGGCACTAAGATCTTAGTTCATATTGCTGACCATATATTTTTTGCTAGTCAATAAGGGCCCGGCCCTTATTTATGATATTTAACTTGAAGAATGAGTCCTATTTTCGTAAAATTTATTTATTTTATATCGGATTTCCTCCATTTAGCACTTGATCGTATTTCTTATTATTGATTGGTTTTACTTTCGTTGTCCTACCGGGACTTTAAGTCCGAGGGTTTATACGTCGCAAGACCTGTTAATAAGGTCGTCTGTGAAGATCAGCAGCTTCTAAAGTTAGTTGCCATAATCAATTTTTAGGAACTGACTTCGCATTATTAACTTTGAGAAATAACATTGGCTTTTCATTTTCTTATATTTACTAATAAGTTACTTACTTGCCACGTTATTAATGGGAGCTATATTTTTTACCATTTTGGTCATTCTTGGGCCAACAAATGAGTAAATTGCATGTTATGGAAATATGACCAAAATTAATTATTTTCTTAATAGTCGTTGGTAGGAATATAATTAATTTAATGCTCCGACATAGATAACCGCTTGTGGTAGGTACAATAGTCTTAATCCGGAATAATCAAGCAATGATCATCTAAATCAAATAACAATCAACATTCTATAAACACAATTGCTTTAAGACCTGTTTGTTATTGATAAATTTCTCCCCAAAATATTAGGCCTATCTCAATTTAATGTGCCTTACAATAGAGGTCAATCATTGCAATTTACACGTGCCGTGTTTCAAAACAAAGACCTGTTACAACAAAAATTCGTATAAAAGCGCAGGTGTGCATTTGTTATCTATACATTCGACTTGCAGTAATTCAATTAACATCACATTGAGGAGGATTTTGATTATCAGCTGTTAAAGGAAAGTACACCCAATTCCAAAATGAATTTAACTTGGATTCTGGGACTATTTGCAATAATTGTTGCTGTTGGAGCTTATCCCTTGGAAGATGCCGAAAGAGAAACACCAGGAGACTATGCTGAAAGACGTGTAAATCTTTTAGATGTTGCCGATGTTGGTGGAAACCACGAAAATGCTGCTGACCGCAAAGTTCGTCACGGCTGGGGTGGATGGGGCGGTGGTTATGGCGGCTGGGGAGGTTATGGCGGTTGGGGAGGTTATGGCGGTTGGGGTGGTGGTTATGGCGGCTGGGGTGGTGGTTGGGGTGGCGGTTACGGTGGTTGGGGACGAGGATGGGGTCACCGTGGCTGGGGTTGGGGTGGCTAATGATTGATATGATAAATTTAAATCCATATCCATATAAATATGAAAATAAAATGGTGTTGTGTTTATAAAAGTAAATAGCTTGCATTGTAAAAGCTATTTAATGTGGTGTTCTATATATTTCAATTTTGTGTAAAATCGATCTGAATAATAAAAAACATTTTCTCAATTATGTGTGTTTAAATTTTTACTGGAGGCTATTTGTTTACGCATGTGCCCAATAAACGAGACTGAACTAAGCAATCGCAATTCTTGCAAAGAAAATTTAATCAGTTAAGTTATTCGATTACCATCAGCTGAAATTTAATAATTTGGTTATCAAAAATTTTTGGAGATTTCTAGCAGAGTAATAGACATCACATTGCGAAATCAATCAACTAAACCCTATTATTTATGTTCTGGTCAAACTTTTCAAATTTTGTAAAGGAAAAAAGAAAAGAAAAAAGGAAAAAAATTCCATTAATTGGAGATTCTGGAACACAAAGTCTTATTCAAATTGCATTATAGATTTTTCCTTGGGAGAACAATTCTCTCTCAAAGGACTTTGAATAATTTTTACTGGAATGATATGACAAAAATGTGCCTCATCGAAATATTGCTTTTAGGCCCCATGTTTCTTTGGGCTAAATTCGTTTCAGACAATTTGGAGTCGATTTACAAATATCCGCCCGTCTGTCTGGCTGATGGTACGAACGATAACTCTCGAAGGGAGTAAACGATTTCAACCAAACTTTACACGTCGTATTATTCCTCCCAAATTTAATTTAACTTCGAAGATGGGGGATACAGTCCACTTCTTCTGGTACCTCTCCACAAAATGGGAACAGATAAATTTTGAGATCAAAGTCTGGTACTTCACCCACAGAGGGTCAATATTCTATAAAGTTGTAAGTTTGATTCGAAGCGAATTGAATAACCGATTTGATCAACATTAGATCCGAGACCTAAAACATATACCTTATATCAAACAAATAATAAAACCTATGTGTAATACCGAAGACCCCTGCTAACCATACGGTGAGGGTTTATATCCGTCGTCAACACCGACTGACACTTTTTCGATTTTAAAATGTTTCTGATTCAGTTCCAGATTTTATAAAGAAATCCGAACAAAATTAGAAAAAATTCGTTTGAATTCGACTTTTATTCATATTAATATTTTGACATTACGGCATCAACATTTTGGTACGGTGCATAGGCTGAACATCATAGTTGAGATACGTGTGATCGCCCGTTTGACAATTATAAATTGTTGTCAAAATCGGAATTTTTGTTGTTTGAAGTCGCATTTATTATCACATTTAGCAGACCATTAAAAATCTTCGAAATGTTGACGTAACAAACTTGACTATAACTGTTATTTAACACCATTCATATCAAATTTAATTACCTTTTTATGCCTATTTTATGTGAAAGCATAAGTCATTAAAACAGGTACATATCGGTTATAACGACGGTATCCAAAAGTTTGGAGAAATGTTCTGTTTTTATACCCTTCACCATAGAATGGAGGGTATATTAATTTTTTCCCTTTGTAACTCATTATAATCATTTCCGACCCTGTAAAGTATATATATATATATATGATCAGCGTAAAATTCTATGACGATCTAAGCATGTCCATCTGTCTGTTATAATCACTCTAGCGTCTAAAAGAATTGAGATTGATCGTTAAATGCGCTATATCGGTAAACGTTTAGGCATAGCTCCCATATAAGGGTACCCCCCAATTTTCGGTATTTTGGGGTTCTACAGCGGTTCTACCAAAGGATAGGGCAGAGGTTGGAACCAATCTTCCCTTCGGACTTGATCTAGACTGATAGGTTGTGCAAAGTTTGGTTCAAAACGGACATTCCATTCGCCTGATATTGTTTTTATAAATATTGAACAATTTGAACCTTTGTGGGAAAGGTGTAAAGAAACATGGGGTCTAGAACCAATACAGTCGAATTCGGTTAAGCGAAAAAGCCTAATGTTTTTCTCTTAAGCAGGATTTTCAATTAAAAGAACTTCGGATAAGCGAAACTCGTTGCGTTTTAACGAAGTTTTCAATCAATATCTGAAAAAATGAAATTTATAAAAATGAATTGAGTAAGAACTTCTTTTTTTCGTGGATATTTTCTTGGATGGTGGGAAATATGTGCAACATAATTTTAGGGTTGCAGATAAAAATTGTAATGAATTTCGCCGCCCTTACAAAAATGATATTTTTGTCTTAAGGGAACCCCCCCCCCCCCATTCACGATTTTAATTTTTCAAGATTTTCAATGGGCTGGTAAATCAATACCAATGCTTGTGAAGGTTTGTAACTTTGCACATATATATTTGAAGATTTGAAGAGGAAGAAAAATAATTTACAAAATAACATGATAACTCCTCACTGGAACATCGGAATCCGAAAATTCCAACGGTGTAAGAAAGAGTACATGTCTGGCTCTCGTATGAACTAGGATTATTGACTTCGCTCTAAAATTAACAAAATGGCGGACCTTTGAAAAAATATTTTTGGAAAATCGCAGATTTTTTACCAAAAACCAAGTTAAAATATAAGGAAGATCTTAACCGATTGGCTTTATCCTAGTTCATACGACAGCTATACATTCACAAAGAAACGTGCAAAAATTTGAAATCGATTGGGTTATTAGTTTTTGAGTTGTCGTGCCCGCCATTCGCAAAAAAATGTTAAGAGAAAAACGCGTTTAAAGTTTAAGAAGCCCTTCAGCCGTCTCTTTATGCTGACACAATAAATCGGCTATATCTTCAAGAGTTCTTGAGATTTTTACTTGAAATTTTGTAGGGACATTCTTGAATTAGTGTAGATTGGAATTAAGTCAACAAAAATTTTGACCCCGAGAATGGGGGGTCCCCTTAAGCGGTGCTGGTTTCATATAAATTTGTGTGTTTTTCAACAAAAAGTCTTTCTCTTGTACAGATTTTCAATTAACCGGGTTTTCTTTTAAGCGAAGTAAAGTGTTTGAAAATTCACCAAAAATACTAGTTTTAATTTTCTAGTTTCAATTAACAGATTTTGTTCGATTAACCGGCGTTTTCATTTCAAGTAGCAGTCAGTATAAATATGGTGGAGGGTATCCAAAGTTCGGCCCGGCCGAACTTAACGCTTTTTCACTTGCTTTTTGATGACGTTTATAACGACATATCGCTTATAGGGACCAATTTCAACGGTACCTTGTCCGTCGTTATAAGCGATTTCGAATGTAGTCACAGTAATAAACTTCGTATCGAGATTCAATAATATAATACATCAGAAATGTACCCTTGCTATCGAGGACACACATTCAAGCCAACACATAACTTATGTTATTTTACCAGTCCATTAAAAATCGCATATGTATCCATACTGACGTAACAAAATGGCTAATAAAATTGTTGACAGACTTCTCACCAACATTTATTACAGTTTTATGACTATTTTATATGGCAAAATAGATCATAAAACAAGGGGCTCGTTACCGTTCGTATCAGTCTCCAAATAGTATTTGCTTCAATTGTTATGAACACTAGAAGTGTTAAATATATCATATCATCTTCATGCATTCATTCAGTGTATCTCAATTAATCCTAAATTGTTGTAGAATCACATTAAATGCGAAATAAATTTGTCTAAACGCTACACGCCCACCGTATTTAAAAATAACTATTCTGTATTAGAATTCAAACATCAGTAAGCAAATCATTATATTTCGGATGGGGTCGACCATGCCAAACCCTACACAACCACCACTGGATTAAACACTGAATTTTACAATTGTCCCATATTAAATAAACTTAATATGCCCCTAGCTTCTAAAAATGCTTTGTTCTTAGTAAAGTCCTTCAGTCTTTCATTCACAACTCATAGGTGTGGTTTCGTGAATAGTGCCATTACCCAAGGATTGGGTTAGAAGGTTTGCCAAAGCTGGTCAGTGACAAATTAAATGTTCCAACGTTTCGCTGTCTTATGTAAATGTACCTACAGGCTGAGATGTCATGTACGAATATTATTATTCTAGTATTTTTCTTTATTGTTAATCATTAAGATTTGCTTTGTCTTATCCTCATTTGGGTTTCCCCATAGCTTTTTTCCAGTCCCCTCCTTATTCCAATGACATTGATTCTAGATGCACTGCTCTAAACTGATAACAAGTACAAGTAATAATGTTGATAAAAAAGAAAACTGTGGGTTCCCTACAATCATTTAATATCATCACAACATAGTTATAGTTATAGTTATGCATACAAATATTAAAAAAAGTTATTTTTAGATATTTGACAAAATTCACCGAGTTCCTAAAAATTTCCCATGCTGAATCATCTTAATTATTTTGTTTGTATTTTACCCTAATATCTGTCTGGAATTGATATGAATATGAAATGACCAATGCAGATAGCCACTTCCAGACTTTGTTTGTGTTTTTATTTTGTAATAAAATGTTTATCTGGCTCGGTGCCGTTTAATTCTTGTGGGCAAGAAAACAATTTAGTTGTACGAAGTATGAATTTGAATTAAGTGGGGGAGTTTTTGCGCTTGGGTTATATTCAGTGTTTTTATTTTATTTGCGTGGTTAGATCACAGAGTGATTTAACTGGGCTTATCGGAGAGTAAATCGAATGCCATTCATAAGTTCTGTTTCTTTTTTGTTAACCCAAGATTATATAAATAACTGACATCCTGTTAATTCAATTCAGTTTCAGAAAGGAATTCAGAGTGAAATACGTTGATCGGAAATATACTGAGGCAACTAAACGAAATGCGGATTTTATTTTTTGGTTTACTTTTTACCCTATTCGCGGGTATAATAACGGCTGTTGAAGATACTTCGGATAATCATGATGTGTCAGAGGAAATTATGATGACTACTATGACACCAATAGTAGATTCATTTGAGTCGATGATGATAGAGGATATCACAGATGTTCCATTGGAAATTATGATGAAGGATAACGCAGATCCTGCAGATACTCCATTGGAGGTGATGATTATGGAAGATACAAAATCTACTGATTTTATGGATATCGCGGATATTGGGGATACCCATTCCAATGATGGTGCACGGAAGGCTCGTGGTGGTTATGGTGGTGGCTATGGAGGCGGATATGGCGGAGGCTTTGGTGGTGGTTATGGTGCCGGCTTTGGATTCCACGCAGGCGTAGGTTATGGCGGAGGTTATAGAGGTTGGAATAACAGAGGATATGGTGGCGGTTGGAGAAACAGAGGATGGGGAGGTGGTTATGGTAGACGTGGATATGGTTATGGAGGATATGGTCGTGGTCATTATCATCATGATCACTGGTATTAATATTAAATATATTTTAAATATATTTTATATGATAATGAAATGTGTGTTTGTATGACTCAATTTTGGGAAAAAATAATTATGAAAGGATGTAATTTAATATTTAAGTTTTGAATAATTGAATATATGTCAAATGAAAAACAAAGAATAACTATTTATAATAATCATGAAGAAATGCTTTTAGTCAACTGTTGCTTTTGAGGAATTTGTTCCTTGATTATTAATAAGTAAAAAAGTCAAAAAGTTCGGTCGTGAACCTGTATACCTACCATCACGTCGATTTTAAAATTAAATTTATTATTTTGGATAAAAAATCTCTGGCGTTATCGGGGTTAAATATAATACTTGGATCATGTACAATTGGAAATACTCCACTGGGTGAAATTCACGAAGTAACAAATTTGAGGGTCAATAACAGAAAGTGTAACATAATTTCGTTAATCAATTTGTAACACAAATTCATGAAACCTGTTCCTCTGTTCTTAACAACAAAGTATTAATTTTGTTCCAGTCTGGTTGTAAACTGCTTAACAAAATTATGAAATACTTTATCTATAGCATACATTCAGGCGTCATATAATATAACAGTTAATGCATAATGGGCATTAGCAATATTGAAGAAATAATTATAACAGTAAAGTACAGCTGTAAATAAAGTCTGCGTTATGCCCCACCATTCTCGGTTTCAAAAAGTTGAGTTTTGTATATTTATTTAATTGGAACCTACACTAATTAAGGAATGTTACATCAAAATTTCAAGTAAAAATCTCAAAAACTCTTGAAGATATAGAAAAAATTATTTAAGGGAACCTCCCCCATTCTCGATTTAAAATTTCGTCGAGTTGCAAAAGGCTGGCAAATTGATTGACATTATATTGAAGACTTGTAACTTTCTATATGTGTATTTGAAAATTTACAGGATAAGAAAATTATTTGGCATAATTTTGTTGTTGTTGTTGTTGTGGCAGCCCTATTGCTTTGACACAATGGGCTGAGGTGACAGACGTTGGCCGAGTAAGACTCGGGTCGTTTCGGGTCGTAGACCCCTCTGTCGTGGAAACGACAGAGGGGTCTTTTGTTGTTGTTGATTTTGTTTACAATTAAAGAAAAGTCCTTCTTTTCGACGGCGGGCATGATTTCCGACCACTGCAGTATGGGCTATGACTTTCAAATTTCGTGCGGATGTTTATAGCACGCATAAAATCGCATATGCAAATTTGAGAGGAATCGGTTCAGATATAGCTTTCGTATATACCGGGTAAATTGGGAAAATATTCATTTGTGGGTATTAATATTGAATCACTAATACTACATCTTACGACATATTTCCGTGTTTTGGTTATCAAATTGATAGTTTTATAATACTATACACAGGTGGAAAAATTCTTGATTATGTCTTTGTGCATGTGTTTGTAACATGCAAAAGGAAACGAGATAGACACTTGGTTCCTTTTGAGAATATGCAAAAATTCACTTTCTGAGTCGATTTATACATATCCGTCCGTCCGTCTGTCCATGTTAAACTGTAAACAAAGTACAGGTCGCATTTATGATCCGAATCGGATGAAATTTGGCACAGCTCATTTATTTAGCCCAAGAACGAACCTTGTTGAAATCGGTTCAGATTTAGATATAGTACCATATATATTTTCGTCCGATTTAATGTAAATTGTGCATCAAAATGTTTATATATCTTTCGTTTTGCCCGAAATTTGGCATAGCGCACTGAACAGCAATGTACCGAATTTTGTGTGTCAAGATTTGTTAAAATCCGATTAACATAGCATGTTGGTTTGATGTTAGTCGGTTCACATGTAGATAAATATCATATATTTAAGTTCGTTCAATTTTATGTTAAGGTTCTTTCGAAAATGAGACGTCTGTTAGGATACATATGACGAATATACCCAAAGTGGTGAAAGGTATCATATAGGCTCCGTCCGTCTTTACTACATTCCTTACTGGTTTCGTCTGAGTTCATGCAAATTGTGCACCGATCGAGATTTAATTTTGGAGAGAGCACTGTGATGCAGCATACCCAATGGTACGTTTGTTCAAATCGGTCCAGATTTTAATATCGCTCCCATGTATAATTTTGTTCGATTCAGGAACGAAAGCAGAGGGGGCCCACCAACATTTTTTTATATAAATAAATGTGCCATACCACATTAAATATACCAAACCACATTAACAGTGTAAAGAAGAGCATAAATTGTGAATAAAATATTAAAAATATTTTTATTCTTACATGTGCAAAAGTGTTCGAATCAAGTTGTTTTTCATTTTAATTATACCCGGCCCGGCCCAGGGTTTCTCGTATCTCATATTCAGATTTAGCAAAAGGCGCTTTTTGTAAACTTTTAATTATACTCGGTCCGGCCCAAGGTTTCTTGTATCGTATTTTTTATCCATCCCCGGGTGCCTTGTATCGCATATTCAGATTTAGTAAAAGGTGATTTTTGTGAGGGCGGCATCTTATTATTAAATAAAGTAGGTTGCGGAAGAAGCAACCACCAAGGCCCAGAATTATCTCTGTCGCATTTTACAAATTGGAGAGTTGCTCTTGAATTCTTCACCGACCACGAAAAAAGCAATACCACAAAGATGCGCTGATGAGGACTCAGGACTTTATATCGAGAATGAAAGATGTTTCAAAACGTATAGAACATTTTACGGGCAAACAAGTTTTAGATATATCGAAAGAACAAAAGTATGATGTTAAAGTGGTCATTGAGACAATTTTATTGTGTGAAAGGAAAGATATCGCCTTGAGGGAAAGTAAAGTAAAATACTGTCGTTAGACGTAAATTTAGAAAATGTAACATACCTGAGTCCCAGAATAGAGAACGAGTTAATAAAACTAATGGGAGAATACATCCAGAAGTCTATTGTCGAAGAAGTGAAAAGTGCTGTATTCTTTTCGGTTTTAGCGAATTAAGGGGACGCCCCATTCTCTGTGTCAATTTTGTTTTTTGATTTAAATCGTATCTACTCTAATTTTAGAATTTTACAAAATTTCCAGTGAAAATCTCAAGAACTCTTGTAGATATAGCCGATTTATTGTGTCAGCATCAAGTGACGGGAAGAGTGATTCTCAAACTTTAAACGCATTTTTCTTGAAGCAGTCTTTTACGAATGGCGGGCACGATAACTCAAAAACTAATAATCCAATCGGTTCCAAAATTTTGACATTTTCTCCGGGAGTGTATAGCTCTCGTATGGACTAGGATAAAGCCAATCGATGAAGATCTTCCTTAGTTTTTAACTTAGTTTGTGGTCAAAAATCAAAGTTCCGCCATTTTGTTAATTGTTGTGCGAAGTCAATAATCCTAGTTCATACGAGAGCCAGACATGTACTCTTTCTAACACCGTTGGAATTTTCGGATTCCGATGTTTTGATGTCCGCCATCAAAAATACGGACGTTTCTCTGATCATAAAAAACATTAACAAAACAGTATCTACTCATCTCATATTTAGGGAAGGCAAAATTTGACTTTTTCATTTCGCACCATCGGATACACCAAATGATGTACTTTAATATACCCTCAAACTGAAGTGCTAATTACAATGAGAAATACCGACAAGAAATGCTGAACATAGAATTTGTTAGTCCTAGTAATATTTTCAATTAAAGTAGATGAGGTTAGGAAATTTCATTTCACAATGGATGGATACAACAGTCATACAATACTTATATCATTAGGAGTTCATTTCCAAAAATATATTTCTTATCCAATAATTTTGAAATCACATACAAATTATCTGCAGAAAAAAAAGAAAAGAAAATATACGTAATATGAAATGTCTTGTTTACAAAATAATTTCTTTGTATTTTTCAAGAAGACAAAAATTCCCCTTTTTCAGTGTGTAATCTTCTACACATTCTGGGAATAGATTTCAAATTAATTGAAAACATTTTTATGTTATGTGTTTTATATAAAATAGACTACCTCAAGTATTTTGCATTCAGTTTCTTATCACAACAGTCACAATGAAGACTAATTCAATCGCTGCTCTCCTGATTATATTCTTGGCGTGCAATTTAATTAATCGCAATGGGGTGGAAGCCTTCAACTGCGCCTATTTGCGGAGATATTGTAATCAAGTTCAGAAACAAAATCAAATTATTAGTGATAGTTATAGAAATGGAGCCTCTAAATTATCAGATGACCCGAAACAATTAATTGTCGCTCATGGATTATATTGGCCGGGACAACGTCTGATTCACATACAGGCGGAAGGGCTTAAAAGCTAATTGTATTGTCTGCTTGCCCAGATGCTACTATACTATAAATAGTCTTAACAATAATGTTTCGGTACTTCTAAGAGATAAAGCTGATTATAATTATGAAAAAAGTATTAACCTATAAGTTATTGCTGTTATTTTTGGTGATAAGAAATAAAATATACTAAAAAATATTAAAATATAATTTATTTTATTTGATGTACTAATTGCATGGATTCCCATATACATTTGACTCGTGTGCGGAAAATATTTTTGAAGAACGCAGAAGAATTTTGTAGGGATGGGTATTCATTGTCAAATATCGAATTGAATTCCTAATTTTTCTGAACTTCTCGTTTTAGGGTATGTTTTTTTCGCAAAAATGTATGGGAAGTCAGGACTAAATGACATTTTCCTACTAATGAATTAAATAACGTTTATTATTTTAACTTTTTTTAGTCTTATAACATCCACGAAAAGTGAGATAACATCTAAAAAAATAAGACATTGATCATATACATCGACTAACAACATAGATTTTAATTAATTTTAAGGAACGCTAACATTTATATGATTGTCACAATTAAATAAAACTCGCCACATACAAATGGTTATTTAATATTTATGATTGTCGTATGATAGAATAAAACTCTGCTATAACCAGTAGTTCGAGTAACTGGTTATGAACTAGAAATTTTACTAATTACCTGTAAATACCACTAGTTACCACATCATGTCCCAATTTAAGGTTCGTACCTAAAACACGCGCTCAAAAAACCCAAAATACCGAAAATTGGAGGGTACCATTATATAGGGGCTACACGAAAATGGACCTATATTTATCATTTTTAGTTGAGAAATTTGGTTCTCAATAAGAACCCAGTGTACCAAATTTCAACGAATTCGGTTGAAAAACGCGCTCAAGAACCCCGAAATACCTAAACGTGGACCGAATTAGCCCATCTTCGAACCTGCCTGCAGACAAAACACGACTCTATATATACCCCTTACTGATATATTTAAAGTGTCGTTGTCTTCTGGATTTTTTCCTTATTTTAGGAGATCCAGTTTTATATGCATGTCTCTGAATCTCAAGAAATGCAAAAAACTATCTTTCTTTAGAACACGACATGTATCCTGTAATTTCTCAATAGGATCGTACTCCTTTTGTTGATATTTGCGTTATTTTACCACTTACATATTGAGGTTTGTTAGACATTATAAAACGTTGGTCTAAAGAGTTGGAGTTCGTTGTCACTCTTGTTTGACCTACCTTGGAATACTGTTGCGTACTTTGGAGCCCATTCTACAAGTGTTATTCTGACAAATTAGAATTAGTTCAAAAACTATTTCTTCTTTTGGCTCTTAGAGGTTTACCATGGAATGCAGATTAATCTCTCCCGTCTTAACAAAATAGATTGAAACTTATAGATCTCTCAACTCTTGAGAGAAAACGTTTAATGCTCCGAACAATTTTTATTACTAAACTTTTAAGAGGCAATATCACTTCGAGTTTTTTTAGTTGTTGAAATAAAATTAAATGTGTCCACGTAACACGCGTAAATATATGTGAGTTTTATAATAAGCTTTATAAATGTATACCATTTTACGACTCTGTAGATGCAATAGCAAAGGCAATCCTTCGTTTGTTGTATTGTCCTTGTTCGTAGTAAATACACGTATAACCGGCTGAAAATGTTTGTAGCCGGTAGTTATCGTACCATAATATCCCTCCATGGTTCGGACTATGGGGTGTACCTGCTGCTCTCGTTATAAGGTGGTGGCCCCCTAGGATCGACTTCATGTATATTGGGCATCAAATAATTAACGGGTGTCCGATTGATATTTACTTTAAATTAATTTACATAATTTTGTCCCATTGTAACAAACGACTATATTTCTGGCCAAATAAAACATTTAGTATAGGTTGCAGAATGACATGTTTATGGATTGATCTAAGTCGGTTCACATTTAGACAAATATAACATATTTTAGTTCATCCAATTTCATGTTAATGGTTCTTCCGAAAATGCGACGTCTTTTAGAATGCATCTGCATCTGTAGAATATACGCAAAGTGGTGAGGGGTATAATATGGTCGGCCCCGTCCGACTTCACTTTTTTCTTTACTGGTTTTGACTAAATTTTTACATGCAATTTTTAAAGACTATTTTTACATTATCTGCAATTAGTTTAAGAAAGGTCGCAGACGGTCGCAAAATTCTTGCCTGAAAATATATATTAAGGCTTCGATTGGTGCTAAAACCATCAAAGTGTCCTCTGGCTCCTCAGAGTATCTGCTTGGCACTAGGTTCTGAAACTCACATTTTTTGGAAAAATGATATTTTTGATATGATATGAGATTCATAAACGAAATTGTTTATGATTATATTCATGTTAATATATTACCGCTTTCATTATAATCACCAGTTCCATCTGTTTAATTGACCGTCATTTTATGTAAATATATTTTGACACATGTCAATGTTATACAACATTTAACAAATATAAATTATATTTACAAAAATATGAAATTTTGGTTTTGACCTCATGCCGTTTGTGAACCGTGACGTACAATGATATATTGTAAGGTTGGGGAAAAATAAATTCATTATTTTTTCGGCAGATGGCTGTATTGATAGATTTCTCGTAAAGTATCGATCAAACAATTTCAGATTTATGATCGTTGGAAAGGCAACATTTCGCAGTAAAAAAACCAGTAAGGAAAGTAATAAAGTCGGACGGGGCCGACTATATGATACCCTTCACCACTATGGGTATATTAAACAGCATTATTAACATGAAATTCGATGAAATAAAATATGTGATATTTATCTAAATGTGAATCGGACTAGATCTATCCATAAATATGTCATTCGTTTGGGACAAAAGTATGAAAATCGACTTCAAACAAATATCTATCCGTTGGTCTATGTCTGTACGTCTAGAAAACGTAACTACGTTATTCTAGGCTCAATTTTGTACTTTGTGCAAAATTTGATGTCAATCTGACAAACATGAGGAGTTTGATGTATAATTTATTTTATTTATTTATCCAAATATGGAACGATTTCAACGAAACTTGTCACAGGTTATGTTATACTAATTTCGGTACGTTTATTTCCTATCAGCCATACATTGGTTTCTTGGTGCGTCAATTACTTCATATCAGCTATATCAAAATCTCAACCGATTTTTACGAAACTTGGCACACAAAATTCTGGACTAAATTTAGTACGCTTTAGCACATTATTTAAATTAAATCGGACGAAAAAATATATATCTAGATCTGAACCGATTTTCACGAAACTTGGCAGACATCATTCTAGGCTCAATTCAGTACGTTATGCCAAATTTCGTACAAATCGAAAGATATATAGGGACTTTGGTGCACAACTTACATTAAATCGGACGAAACTATATATGGGCGCTATATCTAAATCTGCACCGATTTTCACGAAACTTGGCAGACATCATTCTAGGCTCAATTCAGTACGTTATGCCAAATTTCGTACAAAACGAAAGATATATATGGGCAATATTGCCAATTTTTTAACATAGCTGAAGCGGAGGTTCACACCTTTATAACTCGGGAACTACTTAAGTATATGAAAAAAAGTGAATAGTTTTGGGTTAATTGATCTGTCGTTGCAAACTGCTCATGATATTGACCTCCAAACTTTATTTTAGTGGAAGCTGTGTCTACTTTAATGTAAAAAAATGTGTAAAAACACGTTGAGGCGAACCAGTTTTTTTATGTTCTCTATCGATTTGTGACTAAGCCACTCATTGCACGGTCTTCGTGTCAAAGTAAAACTAGAAGCCAACAAAATGGGGACTACGCCCCTTATGTATCATTTTTCAAAATTTTAACTGCATCTATCTTTAAATGATGCTGACATTTTGAAGCTCGATTTTGAGTGTTTTTTGAATTTTAGTTCTAGCATTAATACGCGAACAGGTATTTCTAAAAATCGATTATACGATTATTGTAGTCGCGAATCTGCGTAATTTGATATGTATTTTGTGTATGTAGTATGCACAGCTTCAGAGTAATACTCATCCGAAGGTGCTAATTTTGTGCGATCAAATTTCTAAAAAACCTATTTTTCGGGCCAAATTTTTAGATCTGTCAACTGAATGATATGGGTACCCGCGATCAATAAGGTTTTTTACGTTTCGGATGATATAAAATCTTCTTCGTGAAAATCCATCTACTAGAACGGCGGGAACTGGCCTTCCAAAAACACGAAATTTGGCAAAAAATGTTTTTGAAAATATCGCGGATTTATTTGCGTTTTCTGTGTATCATTTCCGCTTCAATAAATGACCTCATACGGATTTTGATCTTTTTCGAAAAGAGAACTTTAAAAACTTCAGCCGAAAGAGAGATGTACGCAATTTATCTCAAAAATAGATTGTGATGGCACATCCATGGTTCTTAATGGACCACATTGAAATCGGTATAGATCGATGTATTTTTTTAGGGTGCACACAGAAATCGGATGCGCGTTAATGACATATGGAGTTTTCGGAAATTATTCGCGTTTTACGGTTTTTGGGTACTTCAATGTAACGTGCGGCACATCTTAGCCGTCAAATGAAATTTCGCAAAATATATATGGATTGGAAGATAAACTTCAGTACTTCCTGGAAACCGCATGCGCATCAAATGATTTTGAGAATTACGCGACTTAGACGCAATTTAAAATGTATATTTCATAATATTATTTTATTTTAAGATTTATTCCTATTTATAGAACCCTAAGATTTATCGGAAGGGTCTTGATATAATCCGCAAGGCGTATACTTATACACAAAAAGTGATTATTATTATATATGTCAATTTTTCGGCGAAATTCGGGTAAAATAGCAGAATAACCCCAACATTTTTTTCTGAAATTTCTTGTATACAATTAAAAAAATAAATATGATGACATTATTTTTTCGAACCAAAAATAAATATTTTTCCTCAATATCTTGTTTTGTTGTCGCTGTGATTTAGAAACCGCTACACGGACGTGTGTGATTTTGATATCATTTGATTCACCATGGTGTTTAGATTATGTAGATATTTTTAAATTAATTTTTAGGTGTGTGTATGTCATTAATATAATGAAAATATTTACGTAATCTCCTATATTTTCATTATTTTTCTCATATTTCGCGAAGATGTGCAACTTTTTCGCGATTATTATAATATATTCATATTTTTATTCTTACGGAGGAAGATATATATCAACGTTTTTGGTCAATATAATAAACGGCGTAATTTTAAGATTTTTTTCTTATGTCCAAAATTAAAACCTCGATAACTTTTGCGCGCATCAACCAAAAATTTGATCGCGAACGGTTTCGGCGTCAGAACACTTTTCTCTATATGTGTACCAAAAATCATTGATGTGCCACAAAAACAAAAAAGCTGATTTTTTGAAAATGGAATATTAAAAAATTGGCAATATTGCCCATATACATTTACATGAAATCGGACGAAATTATATATGGACGCTATATCTAAATCTGGACCGATTTTGACAAAACTTGGCAGACATCATTCTAGGCTCAATTCAGTACGTTATGCCAAATTTCGTACAAAACGAAAGATATATATACATTTACATGAAATCGGACGAAATTATATATGGACGCTATATCTAAATCTGGACCGATTTTGACAAAACTTGGCAGACATCATTCTAGACTTAATTCAGTACGCTGTGCCAAATTTCTTGCAAATCGAAAGATATAGAGGGACTTTAATGCCCCATTTACCTTAAATCGGACGAAACTATATATGGGAGCTATTTCTAAATCTGAACAGATTTTCTCGAAACTTAGCACACATCATTCTGGATCCAATTCATTACCCTATGCCAAATTTCATCCAAATCGAAAGATATAGAGGGACTTTGGTGCCCCATTTACCTTAAATCGGACGAAACTATATATGGGAGCTATATCTAAATCTGAACCGATTTTTTCGAAACTTGGCACACATCATTCTGGACCTAATTCAGTACCCTATGCCAAATTTCATGCAAATCGAAAGATATAGAGGGACTTTGGTGCCCCATTTACTTTAAATCGGACGAAACTATATATGGGAGCTATATCTAAATCTGAACCGATTTTCTCGAATCTTGGCACACATCATTCTGGACCCAATTCAGTACCCTATGCCAAATTTCATGCAAATTTGGTGCCCCATTTACCTTAAATCGGACGAAACACTATATGGGAGCTATATCTAAATCTGAACCGATTTTGTCGAAACTTGGCACACATCATTCTGGACCTAATTCAGTACTCCATGCCAAATTTCAAGCAAATCGAAAGATATAGAGGGACTTTGGTGCCCCATTTACCTCGGACGAAAATATATATTGGAGCTATATCTAAATCTGAACCGATTTTTCCCAATTTCAATAGGGTTCGTCCTTGGGCCAAATGAGTGACTTGTGCCAAATTTCATCCAAATCGGATTATAAATGCGACCTGTACTTTGTTTACAATTTAACATCTACAGACGGACGGACATGCATAAATCGACTCAGAAAGTGATTCTATGCATATTCTCAAAAGGAACCCTGTGTCTATCTCGTTTCCTTTTGCCTGTTACAAACATATGCACAAAGACATAATACCCTGTACCACAGTGTGGTGAAGGGTATAAAAAAACAGTGAGCGGAGCAGTATAGTCGAATGGAGCCAACCATATGATGCCCTAAACAACTTTCACGAAAGTCTAACATTCTGTGGTTGCATATTTGCACCCTTCTAATAACTTTTCCAGATTCCCTTCACCGTGAGATGTGTTGTGATGTTAGGCTTTCAATTGTGGTCTATATATCGGCTCGAAAAAAACACAACAAATTAGGTTTTCAGTCCACTTCATCCCAATATTTTTATCTGATCATCACCGAAAATTATAGACGTTGTCCTTGACCATAACTGGAACCTCATGAAACATTTCAAATCGACCAGCGCTATATTTCCGACCTCTAGTGTGGTAATGGGTTACTAAATAATATATGAATACGTAAGCACCTGTAAACATTAAGGTGCAACTTCCACATCCGAGAACATACGACGATATAATTGGTATCGATTTAAAGGTCAACCACTACTCTTGGATATATTATCAACTTCTCAAATTTAAGTATTTGGTCCATTTCATCCTCTAAATCTTAACCTATCTTTAAATCTTTACCGATCTTCATTGGACAGAACCCATCCTACATGCAAAATTCCGTGAAGATTGGTCCATAATTGTGGCTTGTATTGCGTTTACAATTTATAAAGGACAGACGGACGGGCGGACACACATGTCTGGATCGATTCTGCTAGTCGGGGTATGACGATCGGTATACTTAAATGGCAACAAATCATACAACAAAACGGTGCATATTTGGTCCAAATCGGACATTCCGAAGCATGTTAAATAAAGTCCTATAGTTCATATAAAAATAATGAAATTGAAATTGACATTTTGCTCATCTGTTGAAAGTCACCATAAAATCCGCAATAATTAAGATGAAGCTTTTAAATTTTGCACTTTTGTACATTGCTACTATCCTTAAAAAGTTTCGTAATAATAATGGTATATAGGTCCAACGGTATAGCTCATATAACGCTACCGTCGTATTTTTGGTATTTTGTAGCCCCATTTCCAATAGAAAAGGCAGTAATTTGACATTCGGGTTCTTGATTTGTGAAAATGATCTCGGCAGTTAAGTTTCAATATTGGTTAATGTTTTGTCATTAAAAAGACTAGCCTCGTGCTGGCACTAAACGGCAACCGATGTGGTTATCATTAGAGATGTTGCATTACCTATTCAATATAGTAAATACCCAAATAAATACCCACAAATGGGTATTTACCAAATTTACCGGGTATTTCCCCTTTGGGTATTTACCCACTGCCCAACTCTAGTTATCATAGAAGAGCATTTTGCATTTAAGGGGACCCCTCCCATTCTCGGGGTCAAACATGTTGTTGATATAATTCGAATCTACACTAATATAAGAATGTCCCAACAAAATTTCAAATGAAAACCTCAAGAACTCTTGAAGATATAGCCGATTTAATGTGTTAGCATCAAGTGACGGCTGAAGGGCTTCTCAAACTTTAAACGCGTTTTTCACTAAACATTTTTTTGCGAATGGCGGGCACGATAACTCAAAAACTAATAATCCAATCGGTTCCAAATTTTGCAACGTTTCTCTGGGAGTGTATAGCTCTCGTATGAACTAGGATAAAGCCAATCGGTGAAGATCTTCCTTATTTTTTAACTTGGGTTTTGGTAAAAAATCGGCGATTTTCCAAAAATATTTTTTCAAAGGTCCGCCATTTTGTTAATTTTAGAGCGAAGTCAATAATCCTAGTTCATACGAGAGCCAAACATGTACTCTTTCTAACACCGTTGGAATTTTCGGATTTTGATATTCCAGTGAGGAGTTATCATGCCCGCCATCAAAAATAAGGACTTTTCTTTAATTACAAAAAACAACAACAAAACAATAACAATTTTTTTCTTGTAAATTATTCTTCTTTTTTTAAATCTTCAAATATATATGTGCAAAGTTACAAACCTTAACAAGCATTGGTATTGATTTACCAGCCCATTCAAAATCTTGAAAAATTAAAATCGAGAATGGGTGGGGTTCCCTTAAGTAAATTCAATGAAAAAAAAAACATTTTATAAGTTTTTCTTTATCGCAAGTTTATTTATTGCGTAGTTGCCATATTGCTTGTGTAAAAAAATAAACAAACTTATTTTGAAATTATACAAGAAAAATAATTTAAACAAATGTTTTTTTTTTTTAATTCCTACAAACAAAACAGATTTCGTTTACATAAATTGTTTATTATAACTAAAAGAATAGCAAAAACAAAAATATACAATAAAATTATGAAGGAAAATGGAAAAATAAACAAATTGTTAAATTATTAAAAACAAATAAACAAACATAGGGGAGGGGGAAAAGTAGACGAAACGATAGAGACAGGTGAAAATGATCACAAAAAATACTTTCAGCATTGAAAAGCAAATAGTTTAACAATAGAAGGAGTAGTCGAGAAATAGAAAGAGATTGAAAGAAGTTAAAGAATTAAATGTGGTGGAAACAAGTGCTTAGCATGTGGTTGGTAAAGATAGAGATGGGAATAGTTACATCCTGGAAATGCCTTTCCTGCTAATCGTATAGTAGTATAGTAAAACATGGTGCTGATAATAGATTATTAAAATATTATAGTGTTGAGTATTAATTACATATGTATGTATGTCTGTGCAAATGTTTGTTGCATCGTCTGTGTTTGTGGTTTCTATTTAAAAAAAGATGAGAAGTACGAGTATTATTAATGATTGTGTGTGTTCGCTTTACTCTCAAGTGTTGCCACTTCGCGTGATATTTAATTGAAGAAAATTGCAGTTTTATTTTTTTACATCGTAGGACACAACTATTTTGTTTTATGTAGTGAATTAATCTCATTTATGTTCCGTGGCTTTATTGGTATTCTTTTGTAGAAATTTCTGCTGATTTTTTGGGGAATTTGGGAAATTTACTTAAAAGAATCGTCCTCGGGGACCGGGAGCAGCCACTGGTGGTGGTGTGGGAATGTGAGCACCTTCAGCACGATAACCATTCTCATCGGCAATATAGGTAATGGTATAGACAACACCATCAGGACCAGTGTAAGAATAAGAACCTTGCATGACCTGAAAATAATTAAATAATGAAGAATAAAAATTAAAAATTGCGTTAAAAAGGATTTGTAGATTTTTTAATTGAATTAAATGTATAAATTGTTAAAGTTTAAACCAAACTATAAAAAAATAATTATGCCCTTCAACTTCTGTTGGCCGTGGGAGACCTCATAAAGCATATTAATTCATGATCGGAATAATAATGTTTGGTGTTGAAAATGGAATATTGCGTTCTGATATAGTCATGTATTCGTTTGGAAATTCTGGTATTTGGAGGATGAAAAACATATTTTCACAAAATGTTCAGTGTGAACTAAGTTTCGACATAACCATCATATAAAGGTTCAGCCTCATTTTAGGTATTTTTGTGGTCTTAGGCTCATTTTCCAGTAGAAGTAAATTTAATTTGGCATTTCAATTTTTGGTGGATAAAAAAGTTCAATATTGGTACATGATTTGATAAAGGTATTTTGATAATCCTGGCCTCCTTTTTTCATCACAGTTTAAAATCGCAAAATAAAGTATTGCAAATGGGAGAGAAATGTTCAGTTGAAATCGTTTTTAACGACACCATTTATATCGACATATCGGTTATAATGACGTATCCAAAAGTCCCGAAATGTTTTCTTTATTTTTATATCCTTTATAACGACATATCGCTAAATAGCGACCAATTTTGCCAGTCTCTTGACCATCGTTATTACCGATTTCGACTTTACATTATATGTATTATAAAAAATATTCCCCATACTTTTTTGGCCGCTTCATATAATATGATAAAGTGGCAACGTTAAGAATGGTAACCTTTTAGTTAACGCCTTAAGATATGCTACAGAAAATAATTTAACACAACGAACTTTGATTAACTTTATTTGTGGCTTAAAATAAAATCCAATTTACCGACCAAACCTTAAGTCTTACACAACTTCATAAATCCTATTTGACATTTGATGTGACCGCCCATAGATAAAATAGAAATTTAACTGACATAATTATGCAAATTTGGTATTTTCAAAAGATAAACCATTCAACTTGGGCTTAAATTAATTTAAAAAACTGTCAAAACAAATGTTTACAATTGAGTTGTGGGAAAGTGGAGTTTTTAGGTGAGGATCATAATAATCACAACTTACCTGGGCTTCTAATTGGGGATTGCCCGCGTTTTTAAGATAACCAGCTTCATCAGCACGAATTCCATTGCTTGTTTCATAGCTGGAAATAAATTAATGGAAATGAAGGAATATTAATCATTGGAAAGTTTCGTAAAATATTTAGCATTTATTGAATAGCATTAATTAAAAATATATTTTAATATATAAGGGTCTATTGATATATAAGGGTTTTTTTCGATTCTATGTGGGGTTTTGACCTCCTCTAATGTTTTTGAATAACGTGAACTAAATTAGAAAATATATCAGAAACTTCTTTGATAGTGGACCGATAGTGTCATGCTCTGGGAATCGACTCGTCTGGTATCAAAGTTATATACAACGGATGTAGAATGATAGTATATATATGATCCCCCTCGCAATTAGTATACAATTCTAAAGTGGATGGATGATTTTTGAATATTCTATTCAGATTTTGAATTTAATCATGTTAAAGATGTTTTTTGGCATCAAATTCTTCGGAATTGTTAAATTTGCATGCCGACCATGTTCAAAGATGAACTATATATTTTACTAGAATTAGCTGTAATTTCATATGTTTTTATACCCTCTGCTATAAGATGAATCCTATATTAAGTTTGGCATCCGTTTGCAACACATCGAAGTATTCACCGGATATCCCATAAAGTTTATATTGTTAGTAAGAATAAAATTCTACCGAAATTCCTAAAGATAATGATTAACATTGGGCCGCTTGCATATAACGGCACCCTGATTATTCAGTATTTTGGGGGAATTTAGACGAGTTTTTGAACAGTTCGGCTATCAAATCTGCCTAAAATAAATTATTAATAATGGCCTCTCCCAATATTCGGTATTCTGATGGATTTGGGCACTTGTGTCTACCTAATTAGTTGTCATTTGTTATTTTGGGGTTACGGTATGGTAGTAAATATTCCTACTTAAAATTATCAATATAGGTCCACTTTCTAGGGAAGCTGCCATATTAAGATACACCCCAAATATCGGAATTTTTGGGAGCTTGAGTGCGTGTTTCAAGTAATATGGGACAATTTAATATTTTGGATTGTCATTGATTAAAAAATGTACCTACGATAAATTATCAACATTGGCCCATGTTTTCGTATAGACCCCATAAGATGGTAACCTCCATTTTTAGTATTTTGCGGGTTATGGACCCGTTTTTTACCGAATTGGTTTCAATTTGATTTTTCTTCTTACAAAGGATGATCAATATTGGTTCACATTTTAGGGAATCCACTATATAACGCCACATACCGAATTTTGGGTAGCTTGGACACATGCTTGACCAAATTAGCTGTAATTTTATATTTTGGATTCTCATTGAGCAGAAAATCTCTTTACTAAAAATAATCAAGATTGAATAAAATTTCCGAGTAGCCCCATGTTTGGGTATGTTTTTCATTAGTTCTAATTTGATTTTTCAAATTCCTATGCCGTATCAAATTTTCTTACTAAAAAATTTCAGTTTACTATTGGGTATAGCTCCCATAGAACGATACCATTACAAATTCGGTATTTCAAAGACTTAACCCGCATTTATCCATAGATGTGGCATACATATATGTATAGAAAAATTATCAATATAAGTCCATGTGTTAATATAGCACCACTTTTCAGTATTTTGAAGACAAACAAATTACAACGAAAGGTTTTTGTAGATGCAAATGTTAGTCTGTTTCTTCCGTCAAATATGGTAGACTGTTCCGATGGAGGAACATAGGGTGGTAACACTGAGTGGTACACCATAATTGGTTTGTCTGAAGTCTTGGGGTATATTCGAAAAATTAACAATAAAAGACAAATAATTGTACACTAAATATCGCTTCAAACAATCGCCGTTTGACAGTCCAGACCAATAACATATTTTATTACGATTTTCATGGCCAGAAGAAGCTATGGAAATGCCGAAAAACCATGTTGTTGAGGTGTCTAAATCGAATACAAGGCCATATGAGTAACATCTTATATATTTTGTTATGCAATATTAAGGATCCAATTATTAGCTTTTTATTGGCATCACATTCGAATACTTATCACATATTTTTTCAACACTAAATAACTTACTTGTAATTGTACGAGCCATCGGGGTTCAAATTGAAATCCTGCTTGAGAATGACAGCATTTCCTTCGAATGATGTTGGACGTGGTGGTAGACCTCTTTGTGCTGATACCACAGCTAAGCAACAAAGCGCAACAAAAACAATGGAGTTCATGATCTGTAAGATAATAGAAGACATTTATATTATAAATTATTTACATTAATCATGAAATTTCAAAATGACTATTGACTATTTTGCAATAGCAAAATACAAAAGGTATCCCAAATAACCCGTCAACATATACTGATGAAAAGTTTTAAAGTTTTAACTATAAGCTAATTTCATATAAATTTTCTAAATGACGTTATATTATATTTTCAGAATTTTCAATTGGTTGTGTTAATTATTGAAAGTGAAAATGTTACAAATTGTTCGTAATTGTATTCCAATATATTATGAGAGCATATAAATTAAATGGTTGTTATTTGTAACAACAAATTAATTCAGAGCTAACTGAAAGTACAAGTGATGTTCTGCAATGTCACAAGAAATTTATTTCTATCGAAAAACAATTCTATTAACCCTTTCAGTGTCAACAAAAATTTTTGTCGGAATAAAAATCTGAAATTGATTACTTAAGTTCATATAAAGGCACAGAGTGTAGAAAAAATAGTAATTTTCATTTTAACCATCGCCCAGGTTCGTTTCCCAATGTCGAATATATTCGACAAAAACACTGAAAGGGTTAAATATGTAAATTCCCGGAATTTCCATAGTATTCGTATATAGTGTTCACACAAAAAAACCATGTGATTTCAAATGCTGCATTTGGCTATAAAGAAGCCAACATTGCATGCGAATTAATTAAGTGAATGACATTTATTAGCGCCAACGTTTACAATTGGAATTGACAACATTTCTAATCGAAAGTGAATCGTAACGTAACGAAGCGCAATCTATTGGAAATTGTCACAATGTTGTTTTTGTTTGTTTTGTGATATCTACATGTTGTGAAAAAAGAAATAGCAACAATCTAAAAATGGATTTATGGTTTTTGAGTTGTCTCTAAACATAAGAACATAATTTGCTTAATGGGGAAATTTGAAGGACTTGAAAACATTTCCTGCAAGTTACAGTAACAAGTTTCGGCCAATAGATATGATTTATATATCGGATGACATTGTTTTACGATTTTCTATTATATTTATTGTAGGAAACAATTATTTCAGAGGTGCCTGACTCGTGCCATGTTGTCTTATTATTATGCCTAACACAAGTATGTTGTGTGGGTATTATAAGGTCGTATACCGATCGTCATACCTCAACTAGTTGTGTGTTTCAGATACACCAAGACTTTTGTGTGAAAAATCACCAAATGAGAATTTTATGATGTATATGTTTACTCCGGGAAGACGTGATTGGGATAATTTGTCGTTGTATGAAAGAGGGGTGGCTGATATTTAATCTCATATCAAATCAATTAATGTAAGAGGGCGGAACGGGTCGCAAAGAAGTTCAAAGGTCCGATTGTAGTGCTCGTCTATTATACCCTCAGCTTTATGGCTAATGAGGCTATACACATTTTGAAACGACAAAATGAACCTTATCGAAATATTGGTTTTAGATCCCATGTTTCTTTGGACCAAATCCATTTCATATAATACTTATGGTCCTCCCCACGAAAGGGTCAATATTTTCTAAACTTTTAAATTTAAGTTTAAGCGAATTGAATATAAACACATGGACCTAATTGAGCAATCGTTGCATGCACTATTTGGTTTTGCCCTGTGCCAAATTTCGTGTAAATCGAACAAACATAGGCTCTTTGGTGAACCATTTACATAAAATCAGACGAAAATATATATGAGACTTATATTTAAATCTGACCCGATTTCAACAAACACTAACACACATCATTCTTGCCTCAATTGCATTCGCTATGCAAAATTTTATCTCAATCGGCAAATATTGGGAGTTTGGTGCACTACTTACAAAACGAAATTTACGAATTTATATATGGGAGCTGTAACTAATTCTGAACCGATTTCAACAAAACTTTGCAGACATAATTCAGTACGCTGTGCAAAATTTTCCCTCAATCGTACAAATATTGGAGGAAACTATATATGGGAGCTATATCTAAATCTGAACTTATTTCAACAAAACTTCGCACTCATCAACCTGAAACTAATTCAGTACGTTGTGTAAAATGGTGTCTCAATAGTACAAATATTGGGAGTTTGGTACATCATTCACAAAAAAATCGGACCAAAATAAATATGGGAGCTATATCTAAATCTGAATCGATTTTCTCCAATTTCAATAGGGTTCGCCCTTGGTCCAAATAAGTGACCTCAATTTTATCAAATTCGGATCATAAATGTGGCCTGTACTTTCTTTACAATTTAACATGGACAGACGGAGATGCATAAATCGACTCAGAAAGTGATTCTATACATATTCTCAAAGGGAACCATGTGTCGATCTCGTTTACTGCTTCCTGTTACAAACATATGTACAACCCCAATTTTTATACCTTTTACCACACTGTGGTAGGGGTATACAAATTGGGACTAAATCCGAAGACCTCCGTTATCTATAGGCTGAGGGTATATGTATGTCGGCAACACCAACTGACATACTATGCATAGTATGGAGGGTATATTAATTTTGTCATTCCGTTTGTAACTCATCGAAATATTCATTTCCGACCCTATAAAGTATATAGCGGAAGTGATGCAAATGTGGTATAGGTTGGTAATGTGGTATAGTCACTTTTTTTGTAAACTGAAAATTTTAGAAAAACTGAAACATGTTCTATAGTTTGCTGTTCTCAAAAAAATAAGATAGCAATGATCTGTTTAATTTATTTAACTCAGGTTGAGAATCAGTAGCAAAAATTAAATTTTCCATGAAAATGACTTTTTTCGGTTGAGGTTTAAAAATATTTTTTTGTTTTACGGATGTAATTTAATCGTTATTACTAAAGCATTAAAATAATTTGTATGAACTAAAAATCAAATAATATGCGCGATTGCACCACACAATTAATAATTTAGGAAAAAAAACTAGACATTTCTTCAGTAAACACTACTGCAGGTAATGTGGTATACCTTGAGTCTGCATGAAAAAAAGCCAGTACAAGACAAAATCTCATTACTATTTGAAACATTTGTACTCTACGAGAGTCGACCATGAATCACAAGGATGAAAAACAATGGATATGAGTTTTAACAACTTCTCCATACAAAAATTAAATATTGCCATGTGTAGACATTATTATATAATAAAAATTAAAGTTGCACTCAACGTATCCGTTAAAAATCTTAACAGACATAAATCTGGAGCTAATTCGCATTCAATAAAAACAATAAATTATATAAGATATCAATTGGAAGTGAAATACTATACCACATTAACTTCATGTGGTATACCACATTACCTGCACTTTTTTTAAAATCACTTTTTATGGAATTTCAAATATTTTCTCAAATATCTCTTAAATTGTTACAATAACATTATTTTCAAATTGATACATGTAAAGACAACTTGTTAAGTGTAAAATTTCAATTTAATCGGATAAAAAATAAAAATTTGGCAATCTAAAAACAAATGGGTATACCACATTTGCATCACCTCCTATATATTCTTGATCAGGGTAAAATTCTAAGATGAATTCTAAATGTCCGTACGTCCGTCCGTCTGTCCGTCTGTTGTAATCACGCTATCTTCTGAAGGAATTGAGATAGGTAAAGTTCGAAGATGGGATATATCGGTCCACGTTTAGGCATAGCTCCCATATAACAGTACCCCCCAATTTTCGGTATTTTGGGGCTCTTGCGCGCGTTTTTCAACTGAATATGCTGAATTTTAGTACATTGAGTTCTTATTGGGTACTAAATGTCTCCACAAAAAATTATAAATATAGGTCCACTTTTTCTGGTAGCCCCCATATAACGGTACCTCATAATTTTCAGTATTTTGGGGGTTTTGATCGTATTTTTCCACCGAATTGGCTGTAATTTAGTATTTTGATTTTTTATTAGGTACCAAATCTCTCTACAAAAAATTATAAATATAGGTCCATTTTTCGGATAGCCCCCATATAAGGGTACCCCCAATTTTCGGAATTTTGGGTTTCTTGAGCGCATTTTTCTACCGAATGCGTTGGAATTTGGTATTTTGTAGTCGTATATGGTAACAAAACTCCCTACCAAAAAATTTTAATATTCGCCCCCTTTTTGGGGTCGTCCCCATATAACCCCATTTTTATATTAAAATAGTTATATTATTTGTTCCGTGTTTGGGTTTGGTTCTAAGCCTCTATTGTAATCATTTCATCTGCGGAAGATACGAAAAAACTAGAACATAAGGCCCATTTAGGCCCAGCCCCTGCGTGGGAGGTAGCAGAAGGGGTGGACCGATATTCCCCATGTTCGAACTTGAATTAATATTGGATGAAATAATAAGATGGGCAAAGTTTAGAGGAAATCAAAAATATTTGAAACAAATTTGGTCCAAAGATACATGGGGTCTAGGACCAATAATTAGGACCATAATCGGTTTGTACAAATGTCGGTATAGGTAGACTTTTTGGTATGTTCCCTATATTTTTATTTCAAGTACCTGTCAGTATATCTATGGTGGAGGGTATACAAAGTTCGGCCCGGCCGAACTTAACGCTTTTACACTTGTTATAATTATTATATTTTTATTTGGTTTTAAATATAACTCCGATTTTATGTAAATTTTACCCTAAGCTCCCAATGTTTTGACCGATTGAGATGAAATTTTGAATAGCCTACTGAATTGAGTGTAGAATGATGTGTTCGATTGCAGAGCGTACAGAAATAAGTCTGGAATAACGTGTGTTAAATTCGCTTTAAGTCGATTCAGATTTTAATATAGCTGTCAAGTATATTTAAGATACAGATATAGCTTCCATATATATCTGTTTCCGATTTTATTTTGCTGTACTTCGAAAAACCGCTTGAAAATTTACATATTCCTTCAAATCGTTTCCGATTTACGTATAACTCGTATACATAATGTTATTCGATTTCCTACAAATGGTACAATAATGACATGACATTTTGCTTGTTTTCAGATTGACATTGCTATATATAGGTTCACCTAGTCAATTTCGTCCGATTTTATATCAATTCTCTTCCAATGCTGTTAAGTCCATTGTATGGAAAGACATAGACATTGAAGATAAGCTGAACTTGACATTTATATTCTTCCTAAGATTTGATTTTAATCTTGCTTCGCATCAACATATACGAGGTAATATATTTTTTAAATGTTTCCAACTAGCGGAAAAAGAACTTGTCTCAGAGTATGTTTTCGATATTTATTAACTAAGTATAATTTCGGGAGGTTAATAGTTTCCGTTCTAGTTTTCTTAATTTTCCATTGGGTTCCATTTGTTCAAAATATGTTTTGTAGTCTACGATTCGTTTATCTATGAAATTATTTTTATGTCTGTGTCAGTTCACGCTGCCAGATTTCATCAAAACACTTAGACGTAGACCAACTCATAAATTGTTATGCACTTTATTTGCTACGTATAAACGAATTTGTATAGTTATTAGTGTGGATAAATATTTGGAACACTTTTGTAAGTACAAAACCAAGCTCATTAGCATTTACTTGATACACTTCCAATATATGTCCCTCACAATTGCACACTATTAAATAATCTTTTTAAATCTAGAATATTTGTTTAGGGATTTTTGTAATTATCTTTTGGATTTTTTTTACAGTTCTTTTTAAGAGTGTTATTATTGTAACTCACTTTTTATTTAAAAAGTTTCTATAAAAACAATTGAAATTTTATATCGTCCTTATTAAGGATATTCAGCAGGTGTTCTATTGGCTGTTAGTTTTATTTTCGATGTTAAAGAACACACGCGTTTTCTTGACTGGCTGGCTGAGTTACACGACCACGTCTTAAGACTCGACAGATATGCTTTGTTGTTTATTCGCAAAATGCAAACGTTTTTATACCATCAACGAACGGATCGCAGCCAAAATGCTGCAATGCCTATCTACTACCTTCGATGCGATGCTGTTGGTGGTGAGACGCTTCTCGCAAAATGCTATACAACTATGTATTACGTCAAGTGCAGCAACCAGGCTTTACAACAGGTATACAACAAAGCCCTGTTGTTGTTTCTAATGGTAACAGCAGCAGCGGCAGCAGTGACAATAACAACAACAACAGCACTACCAACATATGTTGCATCTAGACACGAAATCATCCATCCAACAACAGTTAACAAACATCGACAACAAAACTCATCCACATCGCACAAAAAGGGAGAGTAAACAAAACCATGGAGTGCTCATCTCAGGAGAGTAACTATACCGGCAGATCTGTAAATCAGTCAATGAAAAAAGCTTGTTTTTAGAATTCATTGGAAAAAGCTTCGATGCACCTCTGTATCCATAGTGTAGTGCAGTGCAGTTGATGCAACTGTGTCGTATACGTAACATTTGTATGGGTAGCGTAACAAGTGGTTCTATTAGTTCTCATAGCCATCGCACCACACCACTAGAGGTAGCGGTTTTAAGAAATATTTACACACACACATACACAATTACAGCAACAACAAACAGAGAAAAAAATGGGGCGTTGCGCATGCTCATCATTCAATGTTTAGCGAATAAAAATGAAAATATGTGGTTTGATTTTTTTTGTGTATATTTTTTGGAACACGTACTCCGAGCGGCATTTTAATTATAAAAAATGTCGTAGAAAGATTCTAAAAAGTTTCCTCTTCTATCTTAGTATGGGATACATTACTACTAGAGTTGAAGGTTCTCACAAGTGTATTACTGTTCTAACCAACGTTATTTAAATTTGACATTTTTTCGTAAATGTAAAAAGTTTTACGTGGAAATATAGATTTTGTGAGAGAAAATCTATGCAATTTACATCACTCACTCTTACATGGCCAAATATATGGATTTACAAAGACAGGATTTTTTGCAAAGATATTTAAAATTAAAACGAAATCAATTTGTCTTAAGATGAGGTGAAATCAAATCGGACACTATATTCAATACATTTACAAATTTCATTTTCAACCCTCATAAACACGTTTCACAACCGAATTGACTACCGAATTTAATATTTGGGTTGTCAAATCTTCCACCCAAAAATTGCATTTTGGGGGTTATAGCCACATTTTCTCATCAAAGTAACTTAATTTCACATTGCGGTATTTTGGACGCAGTCATACAAGTATGCTAGAATTTATCAATTTACGTAAACGTGTGCACATAGATCAATATTAGCCGCAATCTCTGGGTTCTTGCAGATAAAATATATTTAAGCAGAAAATTTTCTACATAGGTTCCGTCCCATTTGCGTACTTTTAAGGTTTTAGTACTTTTTCCCCATTGAAATGGCTGTAATTGAAAAAATATATTTGCCGAAAATTTTCTTTGTAGGTAAACAAAAAAATTTTTCATCACATAGGTTCACATCCGTCCCGTACAAATGACCCGCTTTATTTTCTAGTACAGGTAATCGAGTTGTAGGTACATCTTTTAATATAACCCCCATATAAGGTGGGACACGAGTCTTTCTCGGCATTCCGAAGTGGCTATAATTTGGCACCCCGGATTGCCAGTGAATAAAAACAAAATCATCACATAGGTTCACATCCGTCCCGTACAAATGCCTCGGCTTATTTTCTAGTACAGGTAATCGAGTGAAACATGGGGAAATTTCAATTCGTCAAATTTCTTTGGGATTAAGCCAAAAATACCAGAAATTATAATTATAAATTCAGGCACGGCCGAACTTTTTGTACCCTCCCCTATGAAGATTACAATCAATACATATACAATAAATAAGTTTTCTATCAGAAAATTCATATTATAATAGCACCTTGAATATACCGAAAAATACGTGAGAAAAAGATGATTGAAATTCTCAAAATATCTAATAGTGGGGCTACCGTTATATGGGCCTGTAATAAAACGGAGAGCAATATTGATATTTTGGTAGTGAGATTTGACAGCCAATGAGAATACAAAATTCCAAATTAAAGCCAATTTGGTTGAAAACGTGTCAAAAATTTTTAAAATACCGACTTGGGTCAATATTAATATTTCTTCGGTTGGAAAACCTGTCCAAAATCTGGGAGCGACTTTGAAACTTGGATCATATAAATAATGTTTATTACGGAGATATGCTGTACTATGAGAATCCAAAATAGACAATTACAACCAATTCGGT
>NW_026880737.1:0-31563 GCF_032173495.1 Musca vetustissima | reverse complement strand
ATTGTCAGCAGCCATGGCGCATAACAGCATCAGCTGAAAGGCGTTTTGATGCCAGCCATACTCCACAGTTGTGGTTGTTGTTGTTGGCACTATTATTCCTTCATCAGTTATTCCAAAAGCAAGAGCAACAACAAAAAATCGAGATGAAAATAAGAATAGGAATAGAAAAAAGAAAAACTATATATGATAACTATGGCAATGAAGATGATGACGCCGATGATGATGGTAATATAATATTTGTTGGTGGTCTAGTTGTGGTCGTTGTTTTTTTCTATTCCTTGTGGACCTCTCGCCTTGTGTGGCAGCAGGCGGTTTGAATAAGACCAGCACCAAATGCTAAAGTTTAGCTATGGATGAAGAACCCCATCCATGGTTTATTGAGTTCTTGTTTTGGTTCTTTGTTAGTATTACCATTCATAGGAGGTTGTGAGTGTAAAGGAGGCTGGTAGGTGGATGGCCGGCTGGTTGCCTAACTTAATGCCCCGGCTTGTTGTTATTCATTTTTGGTTCGAACCTAAATAAGCCAAGTTAAAGCAAAAGAGGAGCCCTTTGGTAGTTATAATTGGCTTTAAAATTTAACTTGTTTTTCTCTATTTTGTTGTTATTGTTCGCTGTGGCTTATAATGGCCAGTAGGGAAAAGCTATTGTGGCTCCTTTTTATTCCGATATTTTTTGTTTTTGATTTTTTCACTGATGGCTCCCCCCTCCTGGATGATGATGAGATTGCTTCATATTTGCCATCAATTTACGCTGTGTTTACATGTGAAAATGACAAGCGTTAACCACTTTTGCTCTTCTTTAATAACTGACTGATAATAACTGATAGTTGGCCAGAGATAAATTATGCATTTTTTTTTAGTTGGCCATAGCCCTTGGATGTTTTCCTTTTTAAACCGCATGCACTCCACACACACACACACACACACACACACTCAGACAGACATCCAAAACATTATAATTTTCTTGCAAAATGTAATAAAGCCAATGGAAGTAGATTTTAAGAAAAATGCCGCCATGTCTGTCGGTCTATTCGGCTCAGTAGGGAGCAAAGATTTTTTAAAAAGTGAAAACAAGATTCGGTTTCATTGTCGTGTGATTGTCTTAATGAAAGGTGGAGATTCTTCTTTCTTGGAAAATTATTAGTTATGGAAGAAGAAGGTGGCTTTGTCCTTGTAATTATGGGAATTTGTGAAAAAAAAAACGATTCTGGGGATTCAAATATGTTTTCTAATATTTATTATTTTTAAATATTTTTAATAGGGCAAATATAGGCGTAGATTTTTTTAAATATTTTTTAATAGGGCAAATATTCAAGGCGTAGTTTTTTTAAATGATAAATACTGTCGTCTACTTTTTAGATATTTAAATAATATAAGCTTATATTTGTTTCTAAACATCTTTTAGCACTTATAATTTAGACCTACAAAAATTACTGTGGTAGTTTTTCAAAAATGAATTTCTAAAAAAAACATTTTTTTCGCGCCTGCGACCGATCTTCAAAAATGATTTTTTAATCAGCGTCTCCAACAGATCTTCAAAAATTAGTTTTTTCTAATCTGCGTCAGTGACAGATCTTTAAAAATGAGTTTTTTTTAAACCGCGCCTGCGACTGATCTTCAAAACTGAGTTTTTTTAAACCGCGCCTGCGACAGATTTTCAAAAATGATTTTTTACAAACCCACGCCTGTAACAGATCTTCAAAAGTGATTTTGTTTTAAATACACGCCTGCGACAGATTTCAAAACTGAGTTTTTTTAAACCGCGCCTGCGACAGATTTTCAAAAATTATTTTTTACAAACTCACGCCTGTGACAGATCTTCAAAAGCGATTTTTTTTAAAAAATTCACGCCTGTGACAGATCTTCAATAGTGATTTTTATAAAAAATCCCCGCCTGTTACAGATCTTCAAAAACAATTCTTTAAAAATCCACGCATTCAAAAATGATTTTTTAAAAATTCACAGTTGTGACAGATGATTAAAAAAATCCACGCCTGTGACAGGCCTTCAAAAAAGATTCTTCAAAAATCCACGCCTGCGATAGACTTTCAAAAAGATTTTTTAAAAAAAAATGTTTGACACCGAGGATGGGGGGTCCCCTTAAAAAGGATTTTTTAAAAATCCACGCCTTAAACAAGATTTTTTTTAAATCCATCCCAATAGACCTTGAAAGAGACGTTTTTTAAAAATCTAAACTGTGATAGACCTTGAAAGAAACATCCTTCTTTAAGAAGTTAAAAGAAACGTCCTGATAATGGTTTCCCTGTGCGTCTAGAAAATCTGTGTTCATATTCCTCTAGTATTTGCTATCCACATCTTCTCTGGCTATTTAGGTCGAGAATAGTACAATTTCCAAAAAATTAGGTTCGAAGGTTTGCCAACGTTTGTTCTAGAATGATCGTATTGTGATCTGCCCGGCGAAGGTAATTTTCAGTCCCCGGTTCGTCAATCTCTGTAGCAACAATTACCAGAGGGTAGAGGACTCGATTGTAACCTGTACTATATTTTTGTGTCCGGTATCGACCCACCCCTATAGAAAGATCTGTTAAGGTTGACTCTCAGGCTTTATTTGATATGGCTATACCTTTGTCTTGGGAGATTGACTCTTGGATTGGATTGAAAAGCGATTAGGTGTCGACATGGTTGAAGGCATGGGGAGAGCCTTCAACCATGTCGACAATACGAGTACACACACCTAAAATTTTTTTCGTCTATTGTACTCTCAAAGATTGCAAAGTCTTCATAGTATGTGTAAATTTAAATATCTTTTTGCGAAATTCTGAAAGTTCTTATCGAAACACTGCCTTAGGTCCACCATTCTTTCGCTAGTCACAGTTGACAACTATATAAGGAAAGTATATAACAACATTGGTCTTATACATATTTTATATGTATATTAATAGCGTCCTTAAATGAAATTTCAATTTAATGATTAATTCTCTTAACAAATACTTTGTTTTATTTTGTATAATTTCCACCTAACTGTTTCGATTATTCTTCATCTAAAATAATTTTTCAAAATGTCAATGTTGTCCACTCTTCAATAAAACAGTTAGTTTTCCTCAAAATTTACTTTCATTTAGAAAATTACAAAAAAAAAAAACAACAACCAACAAAGTTATTAAAATTTTCTTCTCGAAACTTGTCCCACCAGCCATGCATATCTCCTTCTAAGTGGCTGCAGCACCATTATTTGTTTTCTGCAGCATGACGATTAAAAACGTTTTACTTGCACAAAAAGTGATATGTCGCGTTTTATCTCGGTGTGACAAGGAAAGAGTTTTAAACCAACAAACACCGGCAAGTGATTGCAATAATGGTAGCGGCAGCAGCAGTTACTTCTTAATCACTGCACGTTCGACGGTTTATCTGGCTAAACGGTTTGGTTGGCTGACTGGCTTGCTGGTTGGCAAGTTTCTATATTTATTTTATTTTTCTCCCCATGTCTTCCTAACTTTTCAATTTAGTTTTTGTTGTTGTTGTTGCTGCGAATATTTTTTTTCTTCTTCTTCTTCTGCATGGCTAGAAAGGAAATGATGAAAGTTTTACACTTTCTTTGGCAAATGCTATTAAAATATTATTTATTTAATGTTGCTCCTCAGCGATGGTGTTGTTGCACATTTCCAAAGATGTCTTTGCATGGATGGCAAATGACTAGTTTTTCCTTTCAGGTTATCATCAACAAGTTTGCCACTTGTTGTTTGTTTTGGATTTTTTTTTTTATTTAATCGGGAATTATTTGTGGCGTGTTGGTAAGTGCTTTGGGAGGTTTGTGACAAAATGTCGTAAATGTCATAAAGGTGTATTAATAACTTCTAGATTATACGAACTGATCGGACGGCTCACAATAAGGACATTTTCAAAAATCCACGCCTATATATGGACCTATAACAATATTTTTATAAAATCCACGCCTATGTATGGACCTATGAACATATGTTTAAAAAATCCACACTTAAATATAGACTTAAAAAATCGGTTCATTTTTATACCCTTCACCACACTGTGGTTTAGGGTATTATGTCTTTGTGCATATGTTCGTAACAGGCAAAAATAATCGAGATAGACACATGGTTCCTTTTGAAAATATGCATAAAATCACTTTCTGAATCGATTTATGCATGTCCGTCCGTCCTTCCGTCTGTCCATGTTAAATTGTAAACAAAGTACAGGTCGCATTTATGATCCGAATTGGATGAAATTTGTCACAGCTCATTTGTTTGGCCCAAGGGCAAACCCTATTGAAATTGGTAAAAATCGGTTTAGATTTGGATATAGCTCCCATATATTTTCGTCCGATTTAAGGTAAATGGTGTACCAAAGTCCCTATATATCTTCCGATTTGCACGAAATTTGGCAAAGCGTAATGAATAAGGTCTAAAATGATGTGTATGTATTTTCGTGAAAATCGGCTCAGATTTGTATATAGCTCCCATATATATTTTCGTCCGATTTAAGGTAAATGGTGTACCAAAGTCCCTATATATCTTCCGATTTGCACGAAATTTGGCACAGCGTAATGAATAAGGTCTAAGGTGTGTGTTAAGTTTTTGAAAATCGGTGCAGATTTAGATATAGCTCTCATACATAGCTTCGCCCGATTTTAGGTAAATAGTCCACTAAAGTCCCTGGAATTTTTTTCATTTGCACGAATTTTGACATAGCGTACTGAATTATGTTTAGAATGATGTGTGCAAAGTTTCGTGAAAATCGGTTCAGATTTAGATATAGCTCCCATATATATTTTCATCCGATTTAAGGTTATTGGTGTACCAAAGACCCTATATATCTTTCGATTTGCACGAAATTTGGCATAGCGTACTAAATTAAGCCTAGAATGATGTGTGCAAAGTTTCGTGGACATCGGTTCAGATTTAGATATAGCTCCCATATATATTTTCGTCCGATTTTATGTAATTGGTGCACCAAAGTCCCTATATGTCTTTCGATTTGCACGAATTTTGGTATAGGGTACTGCGTTAAGTTCAGAATGATGTTGCTAAGCTTCGTGAAAAGATCCATAGCTAGACCGATTGACACAACATACTGAAGTAATATAAATTAGTCTCTGGCAAGTTTCCCTGAAATCGGTTCAGATATAGATATATAACAAAAACGCGTCGTCTGTGAGGATACATATGGATACATATGTAGAATATACCCAAAGTGGTGAAGGGTATCATATAGTCGGCCCAGTCCGACTTTACTATTTTCCTTACTGGTTTTCGTTCACCAGGTTCTTTTTGATATAATCGTTCATAACGAACTAGTTCAAAGGAATTATTCTACAAAGGAACGATCGGTACAAGGTCATGTTCATTGTTCATCTAGTTTCCTTTGCGTCATTCGTTCAAAATCCTCAGGTTCATTGGCCGAATTAACAGAGGTGTGTCAACGAAAAATTGAACTAAAAAGAATTATGGAACTAAATTAATGACCTAGCTTAGTTTTGAGTATCAGATCTCAAAATATCGAAAGTCTTTAAAGGAACTGATCCGCAAAAGGAACAAGGTTCGGTTCATTTGTTCATCTAGTTCCCTTTTCTACAGTCGTTAATTAATTCTTTCGTTCAACTGGTTCCTTTTGGTCCATTTAGATCTTACCGTTTAGGGCCCAAATTACCTTACCTATGCCAAAAATTGAACTAAAAACAACCATGGAACAAAATTCAGATCAAACCGATTATATCAAAAATCTTCAGAAATGTAATTTGACTGTGTAATATAATTCTAGTTCAATCTATTTCCATTCTGTCATGTTTTATGACACATTGGATAAAATGTCGTAAATGTCAAATTCCAATTTAGAAGCCACCACAAGCGTGTGATCTTCCTTCTCAATTGTTTTTCTATTTATTTGCGTTTTTCCTTTCTACCAAGTATGGCATTTGTCATAATTATGGCATCGACTATAGGAGGCAGCAGATAATGGGAGGTGTAATAGAAGAAATAACCTTAAATGTAGCTTTGATGCGTTTCTGCAGTAGTATTTGTTTTTTCTCGTTCTTATTTGTTTTCTAAGTGGTGCGCATCAGATTTTCATTTTCAAACGGAGTCATCAAGCAGCAGGTAGGCAGGCATTTGTTCGTAGTTACAAGTTATGCCCTGGATGGTGGTCACACAACTCTGCAAATACTCTTCCCCCTTCCACACAATTGTGAAACCAGTTAAAGTGGTCTCAAGATAGCGATTCTCTGGGGAAGAATGGTTTCTCTCTTTCTTAGCTGCAAATTTTGAAATGCATGGCATAGAAAATTGAATTAGTTCCAGACATTTGTTTCAATATCAACAGCAGAGTATCTGCGAAACAAAAACAGCAACATTGTCAGCAGAATAACACGAGCTATTGGATGATACAGCTGCTGCTGCTATTGTTGGTTATTATTGTGATTATTAACTGTGGACAGCTTTAGAAAATTGTCGGGGTAATTAAATGTTATGACAGTGTCGATCACAGTTCTCAATTTCAAGCTTTTGAAGATGAAATTAAAAAAAAAAGAATTTTGAAATTGAAAACTTGGGATCTCCAGGTGATACTTTTTCACAAACAGAAATGCAAATATTATATTTTATGAAAAAGGGTTAATGTGGATCTAATTCACCTAATCTTCCTAAAACTTAGTAGTTGACATGATATAGAAAAATTGTGAGATCATGTGGGATAAGGATCAGGTTTATTTTAGAAGCATGAAGATATGTCATCGAAAATTTCGTAAATGTAGGTTTGAAACATGAAGAAAATTCCGGATGCTGAGAATTTTCACCATGGCGACACTAAGAAATTGCCAACGTTTAGTAGTTTGAACTAATACAATTTTATTAATTCGAACCTATAGTCTATTACAGGATTAATGATTGAAAAATAGCTTGTAGAGTTGGACAATTTCGTTTGTGAAGCGAACAAGGAAGCGAAAAAGGAATTAGGTTATTCATTTACTTCCATAGTCCATTCCAATTCATTGGTACATGTCAGATAATTCGGTCGATGAATGTGAATATCTAGATGAAAAGTGACTAATTGATCGGTACTAGGTTGGTTTTATTCGGTCAACTAGTTCCATTTGCTCCAGTTGTCCAGTTGTTGTTCCAGTTCACCATGTACCTTTTGATGCAATCGTTTGATTGACCGAATTACGGCAGGTATCTCATATGCAGAGAGAGAGAGAGAGAGAGAGAGGAAAAAGAAACAAATTAAAAAGTACTTGGCAACATTGATCTTATGAAATGTATAGTTGAGTCGTTCCGGAACGAATTAGTTCAAAGGAACTATTCCACGAAAGGAAATATCGGTAATAGGTCCGGTTCTTTCGTTCATCTAGTTCATTTGCAGTCGTTCCATTTTACTCTCGTTCATCTACTTCCTTTTGATAGAATTGTTCATCTAGAATTTCCCTTCACTCTGAATGGCCTAGTTCCTTGGGAAACGCTTCCGAAACAAGATTGTCCAACCAAATTGTAATATAGATATTGATACTAGGCCCGGTTCTTTCGCTCATGTAGTTAATTTTGATCCAGTCGTTCCTTTTTGTACTTGTTCACCTACTTCCATTTGATCCAATAATTCATCTAGAACTTTACCTTCAACCTTAATGACCTAGTTCCGGCTGAACTAAATGAATGAACAAGTTCCTTTTGGATCCGCTTCAAAAACGAAGTTGCCCAACTCTACCCAAAATGTAATAGTTCCGTGGAACACAAAACGTTTTAAAAAAAATAAAATTTTTTTCGTGGAATAGCTTGCTGATTAAAAATTTTTAAGGTGATCGGATAATGATCGTAAATCTCACAATATATGTTTAACACAAATGGTTGCTTTATAGATTAGATGATAAACGACCTACGAGTTGAAGTTCCATGCGAGAAGTTATTAGACATCTGTGAGAAGTCATTACATTTCTGATGAAACAATTTGTCAATGAATGTTACGGTAAACTCGATTATTAAACAGCTTTACAGGTCATTTAAGGGTATCTCTTGTATTATTTTATGAATTTATCATGAGAATTGCATGTTTCCTTGCTGAGTGCATTATCAATTGCACATTGCCTTTATGAACAGGTCACAAAATAATGTCATTACTTATGGTATAAACTGACAAAGAAATCATATGGTATTTTTTATTATTGTCTTCATTACAAGTTCGCCGAATAATGTTGTCACTTATCAATATAAGATAAGACAGAAACTTCAGAACGGCCCCTAATCTCCAAAAGTAGCATACATCCTGTCTGTAAGGGTGTAACGTAACAGTCACATAGCTCCATATTCATCATAAAATACTACTAATACTGCCCACCCTAATATCCATACATTTTTCTTATAAATACTACCCACCCTAATATATATAACACCATTTTACTTCTATTACAACAACACATGAGTTGTGCTATCAACAATACAACCATATATGTTTACTTCTTCCCCCTTTTTAACTTCAATGCATTTTGCACTGTAGAGTGAGTGAATAATTCTCATTCACTTAATAAAGCCATATGGATAAGTGTTCAACTTTTCATCACTGTCGTTGTCGAGAACCAGAGTTAGCGAACAGTACAAGTGAAGTCGACCTGTGGCAGGACCCCAGTCATAGTAGCTCGTCAGTCGTTAAAAAAGTATTCGGCCTTGCGCTTTGCCAGCTCCCTGCTCTTTGCTAGCTCCCTGCTCTTTGCTAGCTCTCAGATCTTTGCTGGCTCCCAGCTCATAGCCAGCTCCACGCTCGTAGTCAGCTCCCAGCTTATAACTCGCTCCTGTACTCTACCCGCTCCTACCTATAACCGTTCCTGTTTTCAACACGCTCCAGCACCTATCTCGCTCCTGTACTCTACTCACACCTACATATAACCGTCCCTGTATTCAACACGCTCCTGTATCTAACTCGCTACCGCGTTCAGCTCGCTGCTGCGCTCTGCCCGCTCCTACATATAACCGTTCCTGTATTCAACACGGTCCAGCATCTAACACGCTCCCGCGTTCATCTGGTAACGGTTGAGCTTATCTCAGCCCTAGACAAAACCACTCGTTATAAGGGCTTATTTCATTTTAGGAAACCTTGAGAGATAATTCAGATAGGAGAAAAAATATAAGAAAGGCTTTCTTAGCTAATGAAATGAAAAAAATCAAGGCATGGAACATGTCTATACCATGGAACATGTCTATAGGTGGGGAAGCCCCATAGAGTTCAATGGTAATATACACCCTGCCTATAATAGCAATTTTTTTATCAAATTCTATTATTATAACAAAGTGTTTATTGATAGCAGTATTGGGTGCTTGAGATTAGGCTAAGTTAGATTAGTTCATGTAGTTCTTAATGAAAAATGTTTTACAACAAAAAATATAAGTCTTGAACACTTTTTTGAAAAGTGAGTTATTTATAATCTTTCGAGGCGAGTTTAATGATCTAAGTTTTGCAATGAAAAGGAAAGCCAGGAGAAAAACCTACGTACCCACCATTATGCGACGGGTTTCGCTGTTGGCATATTCGGCTATGTGGCTTTACAAAGGTCGTATGTTGATAACTTTTATTTATTTCGCCCTGATGCGAAACTTGCATATGCGAATTAAATTCAAATTTGTCAAAGTTCAACATTTGTCTTCATTCTAGGAACAGTTCTTTTCAAAGCAGATTTTTAGCGATGGATAATTAACCACACACCTACAATTGCTTCCATGTTATACAGATGTTTTTGCGCAACCGTTTTGGAAGTGTGTTGATAGCTCTGAACGTTAAGTAACATTTGTGTTGCTCCGAGGACCAAAGTTCGAGCCCTAGCCGTGCTCAGCTTAATTAATTTTTGTTATTTGAATTTTGCCTTGTAAGGGCAGTGAGAAGTGAGTTATTTATAATCTTTCGAGGCGAGTTTAATGATCTAAGTTTTGCAATGAAAAGGAATGCCAGAAGAAGAACCTACGTACCCACCATTATGCGATGCATTTCGCCATTGGTTAAGCGGCCCATCAGGCATATTGGGCTATGTGGCTTTACAAATGTCGTATGTTAATAACTTGTATTTATTTCGACCTGATGCGAACTTAAAAATATTAATATTAATTTCTGTACTTTCCAAACTCAAAATTATTTAAAAAATATCTTAGATTTTTAATTAAATCTTCCTCCAATTTGTTTTCGTTCCACCCCATATTTGCAGTCAAATACACGTACCTCTGCCTACAGATTGTAGCCCCGCAAAAAAAAAAAAACAAAACAATTAACCAAATTGGATTCAATTAAGTTTATAAAACAATCTTGTAAAACAGCAAACAAACATAAGATTATTAACCTGTTGCCGCCAGTTATGATAGAGGCAGCCAAACATGGTCCAGTCGAACAGTTATCCGAATCATTTAAAAGTGAACGACTTGTAAATATGCCATAAAAATATAAACAAATCTCCGGTACTACGTTCAACACAATTTAAATGTAATTATGTATGGTGGGGAAAACACAACTATCTTTTCCTATTGCTTCATTTTTGAAAAATTGAGGCAAAATGTAGTTAAACTTTAGGCCTTCCCATATAATCAAGTTTTTTTTTTTGCTATTTTAACAATTAATTGAAAATCGATTTCTTCATTCGCATTTTAAAATTAAAATTCCAATCTATGATAAAACAATCGGTAGCTCGAAACTATTTGCTAATCATTTTAAAACTTATTGAAAATGTCAAATTGCTCTGAGTCGAGAATAAATAGGCGAATCGTTTAAATAGACTTAACAATTACTGCACTTGGTATCGCATCCGTAAATTTACGATTTCATTTTAGATTTGAATGCAAAATCAAAACGAACTTAAAGGTCAATTTACAAATTAAAAATCAACAGCATGCCTTTGCTATTTGGCAGAGATAGACAGTCGGACAGATAGACACCTTCATCATTGAAAACTAAAGAACGTGTAGAATAAATAAAATGAAATGGCATAGTGGTGCACACGGGGCCACTATGTACACATTTCCGCAATTCAAATCCGCAATAGTGTTTGTCAAATGACAACAGCAACAATTGAATTAATAGGGCGCTTTAGTGATGAGTAAATTGAGATATTCCACAGTGGAATAACCAACCTAGAATATAAATAAGGAAATACAATTTAATAGGTCAATCAGTCATGGATCAGATCGAAGACCGGCTTCGACTTTTACAAAAAATCGATACAATTAATAGTCGACTTACATATCTCTAATCAATATGATAGTTGTTGGGCAATCGCGTTTTTGAAACGGTTCGATGTGCAAAATGAAACTAAATCATATATTTAGTTCACGAGTTCCATTAGGTCCATCGTCCATGGCTACACGTAATTTATTTCAGTCAATAAGAGGCTAGATCTAGAAGCACAATTGGATCGTAAGGAAGTGGAGGGACAATAGCACAACGGAACGACTGCAGCAAAAATAACTAGATGAACGAATGAACTGGACCTAGTACCGTTCGTTCCTTTTGTGGTATAGTTCATTTGAACTAGTTCGTTTCGGAACAATTCAACACACTCTGATTCGTTATTAGAGAATGAATAATGAATGAAAGTGAGATTTTAGCGTTAAGATTTCCGAAGATTCCGGAATTCTTAATTCTAGAAGAATATTTAAGACAAGTTTACGTGACAACTTGCCAGCATCATAATAATATATAGAGTTTAAGCAGTTAATTCCAAAGGAAGCGGGTATTGAGTTTTCTGAAGATATGTTATTCAAATTAAATCACATTGCGCAAATTTGCGATGAGGTACTGAAGTAAATGAACAAAACGAAAACTTCTTCTATTGAACTGGTTCTGGTCGAGAAATGTGCAAAGGTAGAAAACCACTTGAAGACGTGAGCTAGAACCAGATTACTATGAAAAGCAGCAGCCAGAATTAAGACGTCTAAGGTGATCCACTGGGTGTTGAGTGAACTACGAAAGAAAATCGTCGGAAGCTAAACGGGGCTGATCTTACACGTCTATTAACCAGAAAAACATGTTAATATCTACTCTGATTGGGGGACCGAACTAAAACGACAGCTGAAGAGCTTAATAACGAACGATTGAAATAGTGAACTAGAAGACCGACCTAGTTCACTCAAAAGAGCTGAACCAAAAAGGAGCGATCAGCTAACTGAACTAGATAGAAAAATTCTATAAACAACTATTACAACTTCCGAAGAGTATAGGAGAGGATAGTCCCAGTCGCAAAGTATTTATGAGTAAAGCGCAGATTATCGCTGGAATAATCAGTTCTCAAAAGAAGATAATGCAGGGTGGAAGAGATCAAGGAAAAATTGTTATGGCTGGGTGACGAAATCATACGATAAAGGTAGCACATTCAAGATGAGACGTTTCGTGGCTATTATGTAGAGGCTACAACATTATTTTCAGACTATTACAAATTCTGATAATCATACGAAATAGCCCATTAGCAAAGCCAGCAGGGACGTACGCAGGGGGGCGGCCCGGGGGGCCCGGGCCCCCCCCGAAATGAATTTTTTTCACAGTAAATTTATGTTTGCAATAGCGAATTTTTTCATTTTGTACTACCGGGCCCCCCCGAAATGAAATCCTGTGTACGTTGCTGAAAGCCAGTATGAGTAAAATGCAGATAATACCGAATTTGCGTCACCGCTGGATGAATTAAACGTTCTTGAATAGACTGCAGGAAATACGTTAAAGGGAAATTGTTTTCCCGCATTATAATGGCAGTTCAGAATAGAATTAGACAATCTCGTTCCTGTATCGGTGTTCTAAGTCATTCATGTTGTTCAATAGTTCCTTTTACTTATTAATCGCTACAAATTGCTAAGCCTGGCCTTTTCGCAGACATCCAACATAGCCAACGTTTTGTTGAGGAGATCATATTAATGAATGAAACGAGATCACAAAAAGGAACTAAAGAAGTGGACCTAGTTCCTATCGTTCCTTTATCGGAATAGGTCCAATGAACTACCTAACTCTAGTGCCAGTTTGTAGAGGCTGTATCATAATATTTTTGTAACAAAGTACATGTCGCATTTATGATCAAGGACGAACCCCATTGAAAGTGGGAAAAATCGGTTCAGATTTAGAAATAGCTCCCATATATATTTTCGTCCGATGTAATGTAAATGGTGCACCAAAGTCCCTATATATCTTTCGATTTGCACGAAATTTGGCACAGCGTAATGAATTAGGTCTAGTTAAGTTTCCTGAAAATCGGTTCAGATTTAGATATAGCTTCTAAATCTGACAAAATGTAAAATTTAGTATTGGTTGCAGAATGACATATTTATGGATCAAACTTCATTTTACTGGTCCTTTGAAAATGCCGGTGGAATGTGGAACCCTTCCGGTGGAATGTGGAACCCAATATATTTATATAATATTTCCTCCTCAGAACCTAAGTGTTCACACCCCATAGTCATTATTTTAGTAACTGATATATTCACTATTATTTTTCTAGGAAATCAAGGTATAATTTTCACATTTTGCCTTAACTTCTAATGGTCATGGCCATCTGCAGAGAAGTAAGTACTCGTACATAGATACATATGTGTGTGCAGAAAAGACGTGACAACGACTTTTAAACACATACTTAAATCGATTTAGAAAAAAACTGCAACTCGATACCCAAAGTACAATATTCTCACTTCTTATGGCGTAACCATCATCTCGTCTTTCATTCATATGTATGTAGATGCGGTTGGTGGCTCTAGCCTTTAGCCTACCCGGACGGATGACTATTAAAATCAAATTGTCTAAAAGAACGAACAAACAAACAAAACATTAGTGCGCCTACGATACGAATACGAAAGTGTCAAATGTGCGGTGGCGACAATTTGCTGAAGGAGGCAAAAAGTTAAGTTTGGTAGTTCCTTAACGCCAAAAGCCACGCAATAACAAGAACATCGGCTGAAATATTAACAACAGTGGCAATTAGATAGCAACTTCGTTGGGATTTCAATTTTTCTTTTTTTGTAAGGAACTATGTGCATTGCTACTTCTTTGGTAATAATATCTAGCCATAAATGCCACAAGTTTAAAAGAAGTTAAGAATTTTGGTTTTAATGCTCTGTTAACATGGAAGAGTTCTTTTTGTTGTTGTTGTTAATAAATGGCGCCAGTAGGAGTTTTTTGTTGGAATCTTTGAAGGTGTGGGCCTTTTAAAATGCTAGAATATTTTACAAAGAATTAGAGGACCAGAATTGTTTAATGTTGATCGAATATTAGATTCCTAGCTAAGGATTTTTTTTAAATAATTGTGAAATGACTGCGATGGGTTGTTTTTAAGAGAATGGCAATAATCAATTCGAACCTCTAATAACCAATAATAAAATACATCTTGTCTGCAATAGCTTATTCTATTTTCGAAATCATAAGGAGGAAACTCAGAACGGACAAAAAACCGATCCAGTGCCATTTAACTGGAAATAGCTACGAATATAAAATGCAAGGGACAAACAGGTAGAACGACGAAAAACGCGATAATATTCACCCGCTGAATGGGACCCATAGATGGGTAAGCCAGATAAGAAGTCAATGGCAAGGAAGTGGCTTTTGATCAGAAAAATCAAGACGGACATTCAAACATCAAGGGCAGAGGATTTTCAGATATTTCTGTGCCTAGATTTTAACAAGATTTTTTAAAAGATCCACACTTTGATCACATGACTTGGAATTTCAAAAAAAAAAAAAAAAAAAAAAAAAAAAAAAATGGATGGAAGGACTAAACCATGTTTCTGAATGATCACTAGGCTTTATTATTTTTTAGAGGATGACTAGGCGTGAATTTTTTTGTGTGATTGGCAGATTAATAGGCTTGCTGAATAAGAATTTTGAGAAGGACTGACAGATAATTAGACAGGCTTAGATTTTTGGCGAGTTTTTTCTGGAGGGACTGAAAGACCAACAGGCTTAGATTTTTGGAGAATTTTTGGAGGAACCAATAGATTTGAATTGTTTGGAGATTTTTTTCTGAAGACATATGCAGACCATTAGATAGGGTTTTTTAGTTTTTGTGGATAAATTGGAAAATTAATAGGCTTGAATTTTTGAAATAATTTTTCTGGAGCGACTGCAGGAACAATTTTTTGAGAATTTTTCTGAGGGGCTTGGCAGATCAGTAGGTTTAGATTTTTTTTTGAGAATTTTTCTGGAGGGACTTGAAGACTAATAGGTTTGATTTGTTGAGAATTTTTCTGAAGGCACTTGCAGGGCCGAGGATTTTTTAAGAATTCGGAAGACACTTACACACCACTATACCCGGATTTTTTAAGAATTTTTCTGGTGGGGCTGATAGATCATTATATAGGAAGTTTTAATATTTTTTCTAGACGGACAGTTGATCACTAGGCTTGGATTTTTAAGAATTTATCTGGAAGGTCTGGCAGAACCCTAGATATGGATTTCATAGAGTTTTTCGGGAGGGGCTCCTCTTAGCTTTTAAATGTGATTTTTTTAAAAATGTGTTTTTTGGAGACACTTACGGCTTTATAAACATGGATTTTAAGATTTTTTCTGAAAGGATTAGACTGTGGGACTTTCGGATTCCTAATAACCTTTAGGATTGGATTTTTTAAAAGTTTTTTTTTTTTTTAAATTTCTGAAGACACTTGCAGACCACTTGATAGGGATTTTATACAAATTTTTCTGGAGGGACTGGAAAACCAAAAGGCTTGGATTTTTAGAGGAACTGGTAGACAACTGTACAGAATTTTTAAGATTTTTCCTGGACTGACAGGTGAGCACTAGTCTTCGATTTTTAAGCATTTCCTGAAGGGTCTGAAAAACCAAGAGGCTTGGGTTTTTTTGAGATTTTTTTCAGGAGAGACTTGGCAGAACTTGCAGGGAGAGTGATTTATTACGATTTTTTCTGTAGGGTCTTTGCAGACCACTAGAAAGGGACTGGAAAACTAAAAGGCTTGCATTTTTTAACAATTTTTCTGAAAGGACTAAAAGACCAATAGGTTTGGGTTTGTTGATATTTTTCCTGGAGGGACTGGAAGTCTAATACGTTTTGATTTTTTTAAGAATTCTGAGATCAATAAGCGTGGATTTTTAAAGATTTTTGGTGGGGGACTCTGAGGACACTAAGCGAGGATTTTTTAAGAATTTTTGTAGGGGACTCTGAGGGGAATAAGCGAGGATTTTTAAAGAATTTTTGTAGGGGACTCTGGGGACACTATGCGAGGATTTTTAAAGTGTTCTTTAAACGTGGATTTTTTAAGACATTTATACTGAGGACTGCCAGACCTTTACGCGTGGAGTTTTAAAGGAATAATTGCTGAGGCCCACCCGACTATTGAGCGCAAATTTTTAATCATTCTTAGGGATCTCTGAGGCACCTAAGCGTGGATTTTTAAAGAATTTTTGTACAAAACTCCGAGGACTCTAAGCGTGGTTTTGAATAATGTAGAGGAGTCTGAAGCCACTAAGCGTGGATTTTTATTAAAATTTTAGTAGAGGGCTCTTCAGAGCCCTATGCGTGGATTTATAAATACATTTTTGTAGAGGACTCTCAGGACACTAAGCGTGGATTTATAAATACATTTTTGTAGAGGACTCTCAGGACACTAAGCGTGGATTTATAAATACATTTTTGTAGAGGACTCTCAGGACACTAAGCGTGGATTTATAAATACATTTTTGTAGAGGACTCTCAGGACACTAAGCGCGGATTTTTAAAGATTTTTTTTAGAGGACTGTCAGAACACTGAGCGTGGATTTTTAAAGATTTTTTAGAGGACTGTCAGAACACTGAGCGTGGATTTTTAAAGATTTTTTGTAGAGAATAACCATACCATTAAGTGTAGATTTTCAAAGAAAATTTAGCTGAGGACCACCAGACCTTTAAGCTTGGATTTTTAAAGGAAATTTAGCTGAGGACCACCAGACCTTTAAGCTTGGATTTTTAAAGGAAATTTTGTTGAGGATCACCAGAGCATTAAGCTTAGAATTTTCTGTAGAGAACCACTGGAGCTTTAAGCTTGGAATTTTCTGTAGAGAACCACTGGAGCTTTAAGCTTGGAATTTTCTGTAGAGAACCACTGGACATATAAGCCTAGATTTTTAAAGTGGAATTTTTCTCTGAGGCCATTAAGAGTATTTTTTTTTTAATTTTTCTGAATGTACTATCACCTATTTCGATTGTTAATTTCCTGAACAGTCCTTAATTCCAAAATTGTACAATTCTACGTTCTTACAAAACGAAATTGTTTGCACACCTTGGCTTCTGTATGTTCTCGGTGTTCTTGGTCATAAGTAGTGTTATGTGGACTTTGTGTAAATGGTTTGGTTGTTTGTTGTTGCTGTTGTTCTTTTTGGATTTTTGCCAACTTTTACACAATGTCAACAACCTCTGGTTTGGTTCGCTTTGGTTCGTAAGGTAAGAACCTACTCAAATTGAAAACAAAAGAGACGACATGGACTCTTTTATGTTTGCTTATGTAGTTGGCACGGTTGGTATGTCTTGTACCCAGGTTGGCCATATAAGAAGTGCCCAACAACAACAATACTAATGTGGTTTTGTGGTGGCTTTGTTTACCTTTGAGTTGTTCCACTGAATGAATGGACACTTTTTTGCTGTTTTGTTGTTATTTAGAAAATAAGTATTTGCATATGGCCTGTCGCCTATATGGTAATCTTAGCGGCCATATTTATTTTTGTCCCAACCATCCAAACCAATCGGCCAACCATCCAATTGTCCATCCGTCCATCCGCATTTCAATGTTCTGCGTCTTGTGTTTAGAATGTCTGTCAGTTATGGACTCTAGTTGTGTCGTTCCATCACTTTTTTGGGGGGCTTTTTTGTTCGTTTGTTTGCTTAGCTGTGCCAATCCATGAATGGAGGTGAAGGAGGGCAAACAACTATGAATTTTGTGGATATGGGTCATTAGTTTATAAGTGTCATTATATCGAAAATTGACCATAACAGTTTGGGGTTGAGTGTCTGTGAGAATTCTAGAATTTGGTTGTCGTAGGAATAGGGTTATGTCTCTTAAAAACTGAAAGAAAGAAGGTCTGGTTTGACAAACATGTCACTTTTTTTTTGTGTTGACAATTGGGCGCCAATATTTTGATGGGGGGTTTTTGTTGTTGTTGTCGTTGACAGGCTCACGCAGATTTCAATGAAATTGATTTGCATCGCCAGTCACCGGGAATGCTGTTGCCGTCATACACAAATGTCTTCATTCATTAGTTGGAAAATGGTTGCTGAAATGGTTGGGAAATTGGTTTTTGGAATTTTTAAAAGGAGTGGCCAGAAAAGAAATTTTCTTTAGAGATCTTTAGATTTCTAAGCGTGGATTTTTAAAGAAATATTCTTTAGAGGTCTTCAGATTTCAAAGCGTGGATTTTTAAAGAAATTTTCTTTAGAGGTCTTCAGATTTCTAAGCGTGGAATTTTTTGAAGAAATTTTCTTTAGATGTCTTCAGATTTCTAAGCGTGGATTTTTTAAAGAAATTTTCTTTAGAGGTCTTCAGATTTCTAAGTGTGGATTTTTTAAAGAAATTTTTTTTAGAGATCTTCAGATTTCTAAGCGTGGATTTTTAAAGAAATTTTCTTTAGAGGTCATCAGATTATTAAGCGTGGATTTGTTAAAGACTTTTTTCCGGGGGCATATCATATCCGATCTGATGACATATCCGATGTCATCAGGATCGAAGGTTTAAGTGATTCTTATTAGGGAATTTAAAAATTTTTAATCTTGGGAGACTATCAGTGTTTTTTTTTTTGTTTTTTGAGGGACAATCAGATTCCTATGCTTGATTTTTTTATGATTTTGTCTTAAGAGACATAGGTTAGAGTGTAGAGGACCACCAGATCTCTAAAGGTAAATATTTAAGAAATTTTGAAAGATTTTTTTGTAGAGGGCTACCAGACCAGACCTCTCTCTATGAGTGTATTTTTATAAAATTTGTAGTGGAGGACTCTAAGGACACTACGAGTGATTTTTAAATTTTTTTTTTGAAGAGGACCACCAGACCTCTAAGCATGGATATTTAAGAATTTTTTTTAGAGGACCGTCAGCCTGGATATTTAAGGAATTTTTTGTAGGCATTTAAAGAATTTTAAAATGATTTTTTGTAGAGGATCACCAGACCTCTAAGCATGGATATTTAAGAATTTTTTTTAGAGGACCGTCAGCCTGGATATTTAAGGAATTTTTTGTAGGCATTTAAGGAATTGTAAAATGGTTTTTTGTAGAGGATCACCAGACCTCTAAGGATGGATTTTTATAAAATTTGTTATAGAGGACCACCAAAACTTTACAATTTTTTTTGTAGATGACCAGACCTTTAAGCCTGGATTTTAAAAGAATTTTTGTGAAGATTTTTAAAGAATTAGTTTGTGGAGGATTTTTAAAGAATTTTTTTAGAGGATCATCAGACAATTATGCGTGTACTTTTAAAGAATTTTTGTAGAGGTCTTTTAAAACTGTTAACCTGGATTAAAAAAAAATTATTGATTGGGCAACTAAGCGGGTATTTTCAAATATTTTTTCTAGCGGATTGCTGATCCTATAAACATGTACTTTTAATGGTTTTTTGTAGAGGACCAGACTTTTAAATTGTTGAGGAAAATTAAAAATCTAAAAATCTTCAACTTGAACTTCAATTTCCAAGCCTTTGAAAAATTAAACTCAAAAACGATTTTAATTAATTGCAGTTGTTTTTTTATAAATAATTTTTGAGTACAATGATTATATTGTTAATTCGACGCAATTTAACAACATCAATAACCACAGAAAAACACACACTCTTATAATTACTTATAGAGTGGTGGGTACCCTCCACTTCATAGTACGTTGCACTTCAATGGCTAGCTGTGGCATATGGAGTTGTTGTTGCTGTTGTATATAAATTGCACATGATAATATTTTTGCGGCTATTATAAGCAATTTTTAGCAATATTATTTTATTTAATTTTGTTTGTGGCCATAATTATGGTGATTGGTGGTGGTCGCCACACCCTACAAAGTTCATAGATAAAGATCTACCGAATCATCACTATGATGATGAGCATTAATTTTGCATTATTGCAGTTGAATGACCAATAATTTGCGTATCATGCCAGTAGTGGTCATATGAGGACTAATATAAGACAAAGAGCCTAGGTTAGGGGTCGTTAACATATATCATAGATGAGAACAGTATATTTATATAGATGATATATATGGAAACTATATCTAAATCTGAAACGATTTTCAGGAAACTTACCACACATAATTCATTACGCTGTGTCAAATGTCGTGCAAATCGAAATATATATAGGGACTTTGGTACAACATTTACCTTAAATCGGACTAAAATATATATGGGAGCTATATCTAAATCAGAACCGATTTTCGGGAAACATAACACACATTATTCTATACCTAGTTCATTACGCTGTGCCAAATTTCGTGCAAATCGAAACATTTTTAGGGACTTTGGTGCACCATTTACATTAAATCGGACGAAAATATATATGGGAGCTATATCTAAATCTGAATCGATTTTTCCCAATTTCAATAGGTTTCGTTCTTGTTCCAAATAAGTAACCTATGTAAGTAAGTGATTCTATGCATATTCTCAAAAGGAACCATGTGTCTATCTCGTTTCCTTTTGCCTGTTACAAACATATGCACAAGGTCATAATACCCTGTACTACAGTGTGGTGAAGGGTATAAAAATTACACTGTTGGATCTGATGGACCTATGAAAAATATTTTTCATAGATCCATCCTATCCATTCAATCCACGCTTCTGGATCACAATGTCCTATAAATAACGTGTTTATAAAATTCGCGCTTCTTTAAGTCCATAGGTCTGAGTCCGATGGGCCCATAAAGAAAAAAAAAAAACTACGATACTGACACTGGTCGTCCTTTGAAAAATATTTTTTTAAATGTTTGTTTTGTTTTAAAATTCATCATTTAAAAATCAGAATTCTCAAGAAAACAAACAATTGGCAAAATTTACTCCACAAATTCTAAATATTATTATTCTATAAATTTTTGAATATACTTCAAAATATATTTCAATTTTCATGGCTCCCCATAATTCGATTTTTTTCTATTTGAACTATATATTAAAATTCACCCCCACAAACCAATACAATTTATCAGTTATTTCAGTCAATAAAAATTAAATAATGCCAGAAGTTCATTGAAAAAAAAACGAAGCATTTCCCAAACAAGTCACGTTCACGTTTCTAGGCAGCTAAAGTACTGACAAAACCTTGCCAAATGCCGAACAAAATAATGACAAATTCTTAAAGTTAAGACCTTAGTTGGAATTCAGAAAAAAAACAACAACCATAACAACAATAAATTATTACACACCAAAATTAACAAAAATATAGACGCCACCGCTCCGCCACACCAATGACATTGAAAATCCCAAAAAACACAACATTTTTTTGACAATGACTAACCACCTTCGGAACGTTGGCTGACGCTTCGCATTCATTCATTCATTTAATTTTGTAAAAAAAGTAGTCACTAATTGTTGTAATATGCACATTTGATTTGTTGTTGTTTGTTTGATTGTTGCATTAAATATTATGTAAATAGTTTGAACACCGTCTGTCACCTCTATACCCTCCCCTCCTCATTCCACGCGTTACACGTACTATCACTTGGGGTTTTGCTTACAAAATTATTGTATTGAATATTTTTTTTTCGCCATTTATGACAATTGTGATAATTGTTGTAATAAAAGTTCAATGAATGCAAGACTGAATTGTCAATTGAATAAAATAAATAAATTGTTCGGTAGCATACCTTCCGCATATGGTAGTAAATAACACACACAAACATAAAGTACATAGACCCACATTTAATGTCAGAAAATTCCGAAGCTATGAGAAAAAACGTATATCAAAGGACGACTATCCGATTCAAAACTGTTTTTCGAGCTCTAGGTTTGAGGTTCTCTCAGCGTCTGATAATCGTGGATGTCTTGGGTATAGTATCCGAAGGGCAATAAGAAAAAACTTATATTTCTATCAAAGGACGACTATCCGACCCAAAACTGTTTTTCGACCTCTAGGTTTGAGGTTCTCTGAGCGTCGAGTTTTTATAATATTTGCTCGAAACATTAACAGATCCCTGTGTGTGGATTATTTTAAATTTCTTCAAAGGACCCTGGAGCGTTGAGTTCTTAAAAATGTATTTCAAAAGACAATTAAACCCAGAAGGTAGAATATTTTTTGATATACTATCAGACCCAGTTTTCTTCATACACAGAATCGTTTTAAAATTGTTGACACAGTGGATTCACTGCAGTACAAGACCAAAAACGTCAGGTTCGTATGTTATAAAGAATCTATCAGACCCAGAAGCTTGAAGTTTTTTTTTTAATTTTTTGAAGGAAAAAATCCGAGATAAGTTCCGAAAAAATATTTTTTTTTAAATCCTGTACCATAGCAGGACCATCAAAAAATATCTGGATTAAAAAATATTTTTTTTCAGATATTATCGTGGATTTTTTAGCAAATATTTTTTGAATCACTCTCGGTCCGAAAAGTTTTTATTTTTTTAATATAAAACTTTAAATGACAACTTCTCCCATAACCATGCATATTTTTTTTAATTTTCAAAAGGAAACGTCATTTTTTGAACAATATTTATACCCTTCAACACACTGTGGTACAGGTCTTTGTGCATATGTTTGTAACAGGCAAAAATAATCGAGATAGACCCATGGTTACTAAATTGTAAACAAAGTACAGGTCGCATTTATGATCCGAATGGGATGAAATTTGGCACAGCTCATTTGTAAGGCCCTATTGAAATTCGGAAAAATCGGTTCAGATTTAGATATAGCTCTCATATATATTTTCGTCAGATTTAAGGTAAATAGTGTACCAAAGTACCTATATACCTTTCGATTTGAACGAAATTTGGCATAGCGCACTGAATTAAGTATAGAATGATGTGTGTTAAGTTTTGTGAAAATCGGTTAAGATTTAGATATAGCTCCCATATATATTTTCGTCCGATTTAAGGTAAATGGTGTACCAAAGTCCCTATATATCTTTCGATTTGCACGAAATTTGGCATATCGTACAGAATTAAGTCTAGAATGATGTGTGCAAAGTTTCGTGAAAATCGGTTCAGATTTAGATATAGCTCCCGTATATAGTTTCGCCCGATTTTAGGTAAATAGTCCACTAAAGTCCCTACATATCATTTCGATTTGCACGAAATTTGGCATAGCGTACTGAATTAAGTCTAGAAAGTTGTGTGTTAAGTTTCGTGAAAATCGTTGCAGATTTAGATATAGCTCCCATATATAGTTTCGTCCGATTTAAGGTAAATGGTGTACCAAAGTCCCTATACATTTTTCGATTTGCACGAAATTTGGCGTAGCGTACTGAATAAGGTCTAGATTTATGTGTGTTAAGTTTCGTGAAAATCGGTTCAGATTTAGATATAGCTCCCATATATATTTTCATCCGATTTAAGGTAGTTGGTGCATCTTTCGATTTGCACGAAATTTGGCATAGCGTAATGAATTAGGTCTATAATAATGTGTGCTCAGTTTCATGAAAATCGGTTCAGATTTAGATAAATCTTCCATATATATATATATATATATATATTCGCCCCATTTTAGGTAAACGGTGCACCAAAGTCTTTTAAAATCGTTGGATTTGTACGAAATTTGTCATAGCGTACTGAATTAAGTCTAGAATGACGTGTGCTAAGTTTCGTGAAAATCGGATTCAGATATAGATATGTAACAAACATACGAAGAATATACCCAAAGTGGTGAAGGGTATCATATAGTGGGCCCAGTCCGACTTTACTACTTTCCTTGCTGGTTAAATATATATATATATATATATATATATATATTTATATATTTAAAAAATTATTTTTAAAGTACTGTCAGACTTTTTGGACACCTTATTTTTGGACTACCAGGCCGATATGTTTGGATTTTTTTATATTTCAAAGTACAAAATAATTTTGAGCTATTGTTTCAAAGTTTTAGAGGACTATTTTGTATTTTTTTTTTTACCTGACAGAAGATGATTTAATGTTTTTCAGGGTCAGGAAATTATTTTATTTGATTTTTTCAGGGGAATAACAGATCCAAATGTTTTGGATAAAAAATCTAAGATAAGGTGTTGAGGTGTTAAAAAATATTAAAAATGCAGCTTTCCTCAATTTTCTAAACAATGTTTTTTATACTTCCAATTTTTTTTTTCAATTTCAAAATCTCCCAAAGAAGACTCCGGCAATAAGTCTTCATAAACCACAAATTTATCCGTAAAAAAACAGAGTATAAGAACTACGAAAATCCTATGCCTCAACCACCCCCTTGGCCCCTTCATGATAATAAGTTCATTATTTGCTGCGGCTATTTGTTGCATGTCTTCGATTGTTATTCTTAGCTGATTCGTTTTGCTTTGTATTTATTTTTTTTCCTCATCACTTTTTGTTCGGTTTAATTCTTGAATATTGATTGTCTGATTAGCCATTACGATGTTTGCTTCGCATTTTTGTTGTTGTTGTTCTTTGTGTGATTCTTACACGAATCGGACAATACAACTTTGTTGAGTTTTTCAATTTATTTCAGTTGGACATTATTTTTAGACTACCGACTGGTGAAGACGATGGTTACTTAAGTGGTTGCGGGTATTGCTAGGAACAAACTAAACTTCTGCAGGATTGATTTATCTTCAGTTTCAGCTTTGTAAAGAAAAATCAGAGTGTTTTCCAATGGCTACTTTGGAAGTCGTAAGTTTTTCATTATTTCCACAGCGTCGTTCGCCTTTGCGGTTCTGCAAGTGTTCGTGTTGTTGCTGTTGTGGTTCTTTTTTAAATATCAATTGGCATTTAGCAATCAAACAGAAAATTATCAAGAATAAAAATTTTGCAACAATGTTGCATAAAGCCCTATTATAAAAGACGGCAACGGCACACTAGGCATGCCATCATCAAATCGCTTAAGGGGCGTTGCTGGTATTCTACGCCAAAGAATACCATATTTAACAACAACAGCAACAACAACAACAAATAAAAAATGTAATAATTCTTATAAGGAAAAGTGAAGAAGAAGAAGAACTAGAAGTAAAGAACTTATACAACAATATCAAGAGTCTACCACAGGCCACATGAATTTTTCATAGTTTGTTTTGATGAAACCACAAACAAATCAAGGTTTGGTTCCGAAACCTTAAGGCTTCGCGTAGCTTATCATAATAACTACTTACCGCGAAAAATTGCCGGTTATGAATTTTTGTGGGTAAATAGAACTTCTACTTCGAATATGTTGTCTTATTTTTAGGTCAGTATGCATTTTCAGAACTCGGGTAGAAGGATTTGCAGACATCCATCGATAATGGGATTTGTTTTTGTGAGTCCTTATAATTATCACCTTAGCTCATAGAAACCACAAAGCCTAGAGGGCATTGATGACAACACAGGTTGACAAGATAAAGCTTTGAAAGCAACACTTGCAACAATGTTGCCATGTATGGCTCTAATGTGACATTAAGCCTTGGAGAGATAGACAGGTTGTGAATTAAGAGAATATTGTAAGGACTATTACAATAAATAACCAGTAAGGAAAGTAGTAAAGTCGGACTGGGCCGACTATATGATACCCTTCACCACTATGGGTATATTAAACAGGACTATAACATAATATTGGATGAAAAAAAAAAATGTGATATTTATCTAAATGTGAATCTACCTAGATCTATCCATAAAGTATGTCAATCGACTTCAAACAAATATAAATAGGTCATCCGTTGGGCTATGTCTGCACTTCTAGAAAACGCAACTAATTCTATGCTCAATTTTGTAAGTTGTGCAAAATTTGATGTCAATCTGACTAACATGAGGAGTTTGATGCCCAAATTATTTGAAATCATGCGAAAATATATATGGAAGCTCTATCCAAATATTGAGCGATGTCAAACAAGCTTGTCACAGGTTAGGTTATACTAATTTCAGAACGTTTTGTTCCTATTGATTCCTTAGTACGTCAATTACTTAAAATCAATCTATAATAAAAGGGAGCTATATCTAAATCTGGACCGATTTTCACGAAACTTGGCAGACATCATTCTAGGCTCAATTAAGTACGTTATGCCAAATTTCGTGCAAATCGAAGGATATATAGGGACTTTGGTGCACCATTTACATGAAATCGGACGAAACTATATATGGGAGCTATATCTAAATCTTGACCTATTTTCACGAAACTTGGCAGACATCATTCTAGACTCAATTCAGTACGTTATGCCAATATTTGTGCAAATCGAAAGATATTTAGCGACTTTGGTGGACCATTTACATCAAATCGGACGAAACTATATATAGGAGCTATATCTAAATCTGGACCGATTTTCTCCAAACTTGGCAGGCTTAATTCAGTACGTTATGCCAAATTTCGTGCCAATCAAAAGATATATAGGGACTTTGGGCACCATTTACATGAAATCGGACGAAACTATATATGGGAGCTATATCTAAATCTGGACCGATTTTCACGAAACTTGGCAGACATCATTCTAGACCTAAATGATTAGGCTGTACCAAATTTCGTGCAAATCGAAAGATATATAGGGACTTTGGGGCACCATTTACATGAAATCGGACGAAACTATATATGGGAGCTATATCTAAATCTGGAACGATTTTCACGAAACTTGGCAGACATCATTCTAAACCTAAATGATTAGGCTGTACCAAATTTCGTGCAAATCGAAAGATATATAGGGACCGTTTACATTAAATCGGTTAAATATATATATGGGAGCTATATCTAAATCTGAACCGATTTTTCCCAATTTCAATAGGGTTTGTCCTTGGGCCGAATAAGTGACCTATGCCAAATTTCATCCAATTCGGATCATAAATGCGACCTGTACTTTGTTTACAATTTAACATGGACAGACAGACAGACGGACGGACGGACATGCATAAATCGACTTAGAAAGTGATTCTATGCATATTCTCAAAAGGAACCATGTGTCTATCTCGTTTCCTTTTGTCTGTTACAAACATATGCACAAAGACATAATACCCTGTACCACAGTGTGGTGAAGGGTATAAAAATATTTTTAAGGACTGTCAGAGTGACGGAATTTTTTCAGACGACTATCAGAGGCGTAGATTCCTTAAAATTATTTTTTCTAAGGACTATCATAGGCGTGGATTTTTTCAAAACAGTTTTTAAAGGACTGTTTAAAGGCGTGAATTTTTTAAACATATTTTAATGGACTATCCATAGGCGTGGATTTTTCAAAATATTTTTTTCTGAAGACTATCATAAGCGTGATTTTTTAATATATGGACTTTTTAAGGACGTGAATTAGAGGTGTGTTTTTTAAAATTTTTTTCTGAGGTCTATAAAAGGCGTGAATTTTGGAAACTATTTTTTCTGGGGACTATTAAAGGCATGGATCCTAAAAAATATTTTTTTGACTGGACTGGATTAAAAACTGGATTAAAAAAATGTTCTGAGAAATTTTGTGTAATTTTCCATTCATTTCGTTTCAAATCAATTTCGAATCTGTCATTTTCTAAACTTAAAATTTCTCTCTTGCCAAAATTGTCCAGACACGTACATTTCGTTTTCATTTATTTAAAAACAAAAAAAAAACTACAATAAACAAAATATGGCAGTCATTATGATGTCTGTGCCAAAAAACAGCAAAACGAAGAAAAACTAATCACAGGTTGCAATTCAACGGAATTGCATGTTTAACCCTGCGGTCATAACAAATTGTCGCATTGTTAGACAACAATGTTTGCCATAGCTGACAAATAGTGTCGGGATAAGTCAACGACCAGCGTTGAGAAAAAAACAAAACAAAAAAAAAAAACATTGTTGCAATTTTTGCAAAATCTGCAACACTTTGAGGCAATGCACGATTTAAACTTCAACGTGGCAGTGAGGTTAGGAAGAAGGGGGGAGGTTGAGCAAATGTATTGCTTTATTAAGATAAGATTAAGATTTGCTTAAGTCATTAGTGCTATGGAAAGTTAAATTTCATATATTTTTCATGTTGTTATTTTTTTTTTTTAATTTAATTTTTAAAAGGGATTTTTTTTTTGTAAAATTTCCCCTTTGGGAAAGTCATTCTCTGGATGAAAAAGTATGAAATGTCGATTTTTCCTGAATGATAACAAATTTGTATTTCCAAATAAATTATAAGATAATCATAAATAAATAATTCATTGAAAAACAAAAGACTTAAGCAGCAAAATTGAATTACTATGTTTAATTTTATAAACCAAAAGACTTAAGCAACAAACTTCAAATAACCTCCGTCCATGTATTTGGCCCAAGGACGAACCCTATTGAAGTTGGAGAAAATAGGTTCAGCTTTAGATATAGCTCCCATTTTTCGTCCGATTTTTTGTGAATGATACACCAAATTCCCAATATTTGTCCGATTGAGACCAAATTTTGCCCAGAGTACTGAATTAGGTCTAGACTGATACCTGCGAAGTTTTTATTAAAATCGGCTCAGAATTAGATATAGCTCCCATATATAGTTTTGTCCGATTTTATGTAATTTATGCACCAAACTACCAATAATTGTCCGATTAGGACAAAATTTTGCGCAGATTTAGATATAGCTCCCATATATAGCTTCGTCCGACTAAACTTGATTAATTAAAGGGGCTCTTTAAGGATCACCAGAACTCAAAGTTTGGGTCAATAAAAGATTTTCCAATTTTTTCAAGGGATCCTTGACCTCTAAATGTGGATTTGTGAAATGTTGCTTTTCGGAAGACTATTAGATCGTTAAGCTTGGATTGTTTAATTCTGATTTTCAACGGACAATTAGGCCTCTAAGTGCGATTTATTAAAGGCTGATTTAAAAAAAAATTATCACATCGCTAAGAGTGGGTTTTTGAAGAATGGTTTTCAAGAGACTGCCAGATCGCTGAACTAAAATTTTGATGGCTGTTTTTCGAGGGACCATCAGACCTCTAAGCGAGAATTTTCAAAGGCTGATTTTCGAAGACTGCCAGACCTTGAAATGGGGATTTATAAAGGTCGCTTTTCAAAAGACTATCAGACCTTAAAGTGTCTATTATTTAAAGCTTCTCTTCAAAGGATTTTCAGCCCTCTAATTGGGGATTTTTTAAGCATACAATTTAAAGGCATCTTCCCAAAGAAATATCTCACCTCTGAGCAAGAATTATTAAAGGATAATTAGAACTCTAAGTTAGGATTTTGAATAACTGATTTTCGAAGACTATCGGATCTCTAAACTTGATTAATTAAAGGGGCTCTTTAAGGATCACCAGAACTCAACGTTTGGGTCAATAAAAGATTTTCTAATTTTTTCAAAGGATCCTTGACCTCTAAGTGTGAATTTGTGAAAGGTTGCCTTTCAAAAGACTATAAGATCGTTAGGCGGGGATTTTTAAATTTTGCTTTTTGAAGCACAATCAGACATCTAAGCGGGGATTATTAAAAACTGCTTTACAAAAAATTATCAGATCACTAAGAGTGGGTTTTTGAAGGATGGTTTCAAGAGATTGCTAAATTGCTGAACACGATTTTGAAGTCTGTTTTTCGATGGACTATCAGACCTCTAAGGCATATAAAAGCGAGCCTTCTGATGGTTCCCGTAGAAGGGGAAGGCCACGAATTAGATGGAAAGACCAAGTAGAAAACAACATCTTGGAACGTGATCTTCCAAATTGGTGGATTTGCGCACAAGACCGACGCGCTTGGAAATTTTTTTAAGCTCGGCTTATGGAACAACCGTTCTGTAACATGCCAGCTAAGTAAGTATCAGACCTCTAAGAATTTTCAAAGGCTGATTTTCGAAGGAATGTCAGACCTCTAAATGGGAATTTATGAAGGTCACGTTTCAAAAGAACTATCCGACTTTTAAGAATACATTTTAAGACTTTCTTCGTCGAAGGCCTTAGAGCCCTCTAATCGGGAATTTTTAATGCTTTTTTAAAGGGTTATCAGACCTTTAAGATGACTTTTTTAATTTCCCATAAAACAAAAGACTTAAGCAACGAACTTGAAGAGTTTTCTTTGCTTCTAAAATATTTCGGCAGTCTTGTGAAAAATACTCCCAAAATTTACAATAGAAGCACCGGAGCCTCCCTTCGTCCTCCGTCCCAAAATGAGTCAATAAACTTAGTCTGGAAAGCAAAGTTCGCTTAACATTTAGTTTTGTTGTTGTAAATTTTTAATTGCCAGTTTACACCCCCTACATAGCTTTTGTTACTCCATGTTGTTATTTTTCATTTAGCCGTTTTGTATGTTTCTTTGGAAAGCTAACCATCAGTGAGGCAGACAAACAGACCGACAGACACACCTGGATTGTCACAGTCAACTGTCTATTGTTGTTATTTTTCATTTACAAATGATTTGTATTTTGTGGTGTTGTTGTAGACGTTTGTTTTTTGCACTTGTTTAGCTAGCCATGGTCCAGTGCATTTGTTGTGCAGTGAAGCGTTGGCCATCAAGTGTTTTGTTTTTCTAAGTTTTTTACATTAAATGGGTGGCCGTAAGAGGTTGGGTCTACCAAATGAGCAACTAAAAGGCAACAAATGAACAAAATCGGATTTTTAATCGGGAGGCCGAAACATGGAATGCCCTAATGAAAAATAGGCACTTCATGAGTCATATTTAAGGCGTGTAGGGTGTTCAAGCCGGGTAGCCTCAATAAGTCAATACTTAGGTTGGAATACTCCCCCATCATAACTGAATGGTATAGGGTGTTCAAGCTAGGCAAAATCAATAAGTCAATTTTAAGCTTCAAACTCCCCTCCCTGCTAATGATCGAACCCCAACATGCATATGCACATGGAACGCCCTAATGAAAAATAGGCACTTCATAAGTCATATTTTAGTGGTGTAGGGTGTTCAAGCCGGGTAGCCTCAATAAGTCAATACTTAGGTTGGAATACTCCCCCATCATAACTGAATGGTGTAGGGTGTTCAAGCTAGGCAAAATCAATAAGTCAATTTAAAGCCTCAAACTCCCCTCCCTGATTTTGTTCGAACTCCATCAAACATGAATATGCACTTGTTGTGAGCTTTTGTGTTTGTCTGTAGTTGTGTGCGTTTTGTTTCGATGCGCTGGCTCTTTGGGCCCCATCACAGCAAATGAATTCGTATTGAATTTTAAAATATTTGGAAATTTCATGGCAATGATAGGTGGTGGATGGATTGCTGAATGGATGGATGGATGGATAGATAGGTAAATAAGTTTGCATTTCTGGTATGTTGTGCTGTGTGGAGCTATGGTTCATTGGATTGATTGTTTTTGTTATTTCTGTTGTTGTTTGACTGATTTTATTATTTGTGATGTGTTTGGCATGTGAAATGTTGTCGTCGCTGGTTTGGCAGTTTGTCTGGTCTGGCCAGCCATTGGAATTTTTCCTTGGCCAGAAACAATTTACATAAAATTGGTCTCCATTCTCAAAAGGGGAGAGGGAAAGGGGACAATTTACACGACAACAACATTAATGACAATTTGCTCGTTTACAAGCAACTTGGTTTATGGTATTTTCTTATTTCGATTTGTCGCGTCTTGGCCAAATATAAATAATTTTCGTTTCGCTTTTTTGGTCATGTCACAAAATGTGCGAGTGTGTGTTTGTCTTTGAGAGAGAAATGTTGGAGGA
>NW_026880736.1:0-31901 GCF_032173495.1 Musca vetustissima | reverse complement strand
AAATGGTCCCTATGAAATATATGTCAAAGAAGGATTGATATGATCTTTAGAAAAAATATAAAGAAAAGACTCAGTTCCTTTAGGAGTTTCATAGTTTTTTTTTTTTTTTTTTAATCCCTGAAATTAGTTTTCCGCTTATTTTCCCATTTATATGTTCCATGAATTGAAGTCTTACGAGGTTAAGGAATGTTATATGGAGTTTTATATTGCTTAACTCCAACAGAGGCGTGGATTTTTAAAGAATATTTTTCAATCCCTTAGATTTTTTAAATAATATTGTTCAAGCAACAAGGCACGATTTAAAAAAAAAATATGTCCCAATCGGGAAGGCACTTCAGGTTCTATACTTGGCAAAATATTCAGATAGTAAGGAATGCCCTTTTTCAAAATAGAGTCTCATTAACAGTAGAAAATAACTACAGCCTCAAGAACTGGGTCATTATGAAATATATGTTTCAGGGTTTGAAACCTTTTGAGCCCTCAATAAGTGTCCGTCGCTATTGCAGACAGATATGTACACCCTCAGCCTATAGAAGGTATGTGTATTTTCAAAGAGTTGGCCATATTTAATGTATGTTTAGAAAAATATTTCGAGTTGCAAATTTTGGATCAACCCTGACAGTCAATTATCTTGATATTGGATTAATACATTTTAAAAATTTTGACAATTTGTGGGGAAAGTTCCACGGATCCCATATTCTAGCTTCTTGTGTATATGGTAAATATATTACCATGTGCAAAGTTTGTGTGGGAGGTATCAGAAGGAGTGATACGATGGGACCCATCTTCGAAATGGATTTAAATTTGAAGGAAATATTATGGTGTGCGTATCTTGTATCAAATTGGATATTACATACAATTGTTATTGGATTACAAAATTTAAAAAATGTTGACCCTTCGTGGGGCAGGTATCACATGGAATGGATCGATAGGTTCCATTCGAACTTGATTTAGAGTTAGTTAACATACGACGTTGTGCAGAGTTTGGGTCAGAATCAGACATTTCATTCGCTTAATATTAGATTTATAAATACTGAAAATGTTGACACACTGTGGGTTAACGTATTCAAAGGAGTGGACCGATATTGGATATACAAAAAAACTAAATGTTGATCTTTGTGGAGGAGGTATTAGAAGGAATGGGAGGTTTCAATACGATTGGATCGACATTCCCCATTATAATTTTTAATTTGTAAGAAATATTACGATGTGCAAAGTTTGGATGAAATTGGTTAACCCCGTCGAGAGTTATCGTGCGCTGCAGCCTGACAGACCCACATACTGACGGACATTTGTAAATCGACTCCAAATTGTCTCAAACGGATTTGATCCAGTGAAACACCTAACCAAAGAAACAAAAGAGGCACATTTTTGCCCTCATAGCCCTAAGGCTGAGGGTATAATAAAGGCGTGATAACCAAAAATATCATACTTCAGATAATTCTGCATGACCTCTTTAGACATTGATTTATATTAAAACTCTTTTTGAATAAGTTTGATCTCGGATTACGAAATCATTGGGACTTCGTTATATACAATAAAAAATAATAAATAAATAAAAAATCTGGAATATACCGAATATTTGGGGGATGCGGGTCAATATTAATAATTTTTATGAGGGAGGTTCGCTATACATTGGGAACCTAAAATACCAAATTACAGTCAATTCGAATGAAAAAAAAACGTATCCTGCAACCCCAAATACCGAATATTGGGGAGTGTCGTTATATGGTGCTACGTGGGTCAATAATAATAATTTAATGTTCGGTATACATTGAGATGTATGTTCGGTATACATTGAAAATCCAATGTACCAAATTTCAGCCAAATTGGCTGAAAAACTTGCCCAATATCCCTAAAATAGCGAGTATTGGGAGATACCGTTATATAGGGGCTATAAAAAAGTGGAACGATATACCCCTTTTTATAATACCAAACATTCTAGAAGTACTATCAATATATGTGCATACTTTAAATTATATGAGGTCCCGGAGAATATCTTGAGGGTTGGCAAACGGACCGATATGGAAAATAAATTACGAATTGATGTTGTTCATTTATCTGTATGCTAGCGTCGTCCAAGTGTGAAAGTATGAAGTGAATAGGACGAGATTGAGGTTTGGTTTGATGACTCAGACATGACAATAGTTTTGACAAAGCTGTAAATGTTCAGAGAAAAAGGTCAAAAGTGTTCATCTTATATTCACAAAACAGCCGATGTATTCTGCTGTGAAGCTATGCTCGCCCTAAGAGTAGATATTCGATCGGCTCCCACAGTAAAAGTTATAATTCTGCAATGACATGTCAGTCACTTTCATCTATTTTTTATTGACAAAATATCAGAGATTAAGATTGGCGTATAGAAATCGCCGAGCAGATCGATTTTGAGGTTTTGTTTCCAGATTCTTCGTGCCACCAATTTCAACTTCAAGCTTCCTCTAGGTATATTCTAAGGAGTCTGCCAACATAATATCCAAAAGCTGGTATAACAGTACCATTAACTTTCATATCGATCGAATGAGATCCATCTCGCTAAATTTATTTCTTCCATCACCATATCGTGGAACCTAACAAAGACTTATAAAATGCTGTACATCACGGAAAAACTTTTCTATATTCATGAACTGTCCTTGAATTTATGACCCACAGTTTGATTGCCTTTAGGACCGATTGACTATAGACGTTCCTTGACTTATTCTGAATTATTCAAAATTGGTTAAATTTCTGCTATAAAAATTCTTCAGTGATTGATATTTTATCTATGACATACAGGGTGCAAAAACAATTTAATATCCGCCAGGCTGAAGTAGGACATGGTGTCCAGAGGTCCGAATGGTTTTATTCCCACGAGCCTCATTGGTCTTTTGGCTGTCGCACCGATATAGAGAAATAAGGGTAAGGAGATTTATGATGAGATTCATAAATCTCCTAAGCCCTTGGCACAATTGAGCTCTGGGTGCTGTGATGTCTCCGTGGACTATATCTTCAAATGGACAGCCAAACCGACTCGCCTAATTTCATCTTTACATTGCACACAACGGGTACATGTCGCAGCCATTTTGAACCATGAGTAAGAACAACAACATCCAGAGGTTAGTATGAAGTGGACATCATTTATGGAATTTAACAGATGTCCTCTTATATTTAGAATCGAATTAGAAGAGGAACTTCTAGAAGAGTTTCTCCTCTGAATAATATAAAAAGGTCCTCTCCTATGTAGTATGGAACAAGTCATGTATCCAGAGTGTATAATACGATGTTATTTTTCGTAGAGTATAGAAGAGAACTTGTTCTATAAATGATATGAGATGTCGTCTTCTGTCGAGTACAGTAGAGGTCCAATTCTATAGAATATAATAGTTCTTCATATATCGGCATCTTTCGACTTTCTGTACCCTGGAGTGTTTTTAGAATGCGATTCTCTTCAACCTTCCGATTAATATTTATTTTAACACTTTTCCATTTTTTATTTATTTTGTCTGTCACCGAGACAATTCAATTTACTTAGCCATCGATCAATACGTTTTCCACCCAATTTTACAACTGTCATCGACATCGTCGTCGTCGTCACCTCACAGCTGTTATCAATAATGTTGACATCAACAGTGACACCTGTCAATTCTACTCTCAGGAAAAAAGAGTATTCAACATGTACGTATGTAAATATTCCCATGATGGCAATCGTCGTGATGGTATTACCAACCCGACTTCAGTTTAAGTTTTTTTTTTCAACCATAGTGTTGTTGGCAGAAAAAACCCGAATGGAACTATTCCCTGATATAATTTGCATTCAATTTTAAAGTTGTCGTTTTTTACGCCTTTTGTGGTTTAATTCTGCGTTGTTGTGGTTTCCATAGCCGGTTGATGCTTTCCCATTCACTTATTGTTCATAATTTGTGTTAATTGTGCTGTTAAGCTCCCCTGGAAGGTGTTGAAAACACTCAACTTGAATTAGTAATTCTCCTCTCATTAAAAAGTAAGAAACAAAAAATAATGTTGTTGAGGCGGTTTTTGTTGTTGTTAACTATGTGATCATCGTCACAGCTGTAAGGTGCATTGGTAGTTAGCTGGATTTTTCGAAAATTATTTTTCCAGACCTAGTCTAAGTTGCGAATTTTTAAAGAATATTTAAAGAATATCAAGGCCTAGTCTAAGGCGTGGCCTAGTGGATTTTTAAAGTATTTTTTTCTAGACCTAGTGTAATTATACCCTTCACCACACTGTGGTACAGGGTATTATGTCTTTGTGCATATGTTTGTAACAGGCAAAAATAATCGAGATAGACCCATGGTCCATGTTAAATTGTAAACAAAGTACCGAATTGGATGAAATTTGGCACATCTCATTTGTTTGGCCCAAGGATATCAGATTTAGATATAGCTCCCATATATATTTTCGTCCGATTTAAGGTAAATGGTGCACCAAACTCCCTATATTTTTTTTTCGATTAGCATGAAATTTGGCACAGCGTAATGAATAAGGTCACGAATGATGTGTGCAAAGTTTCGCGAAAATCGGTTCAGATTTAGATATAGCTCCCATATATATCCTTGTCCGATTAAAGGTAAATGGTGCACCAAAGTCCCTATATATCATTCGATTTGCACGAAATTTGGCACAACGTACTAAATTAAGTCTAGGATGATATGTGCAAAGTTTCATGAAAATCGGTTTAGATTTAGATATAGCTCCCATATATAGCTTCGCCAGATTTTAGGTAAATAGTCCACTAATGTCCCTGGAAATCTTTTGATTTGCACGAATTGTGGCATATTGTACAGAATTAAGTCTAGAATGATGTGTGGAAAGTTTTGAGAAAATCGGTTCAGATTAAGATATAGCTCCCATATATATCTTCGTCCGACTTTAGGAAAATAGTCCACTAAAGTCCCTGGAAATCTTTTGATGTGCACGAAATTTGGCACAGAGTTATGAATAAGATCGAGAATGATGTGTGCCAAGTTTCGTGAAAATCGGTTCAGATTTAGATATAGCTCCCATATATATTTTTGTCCGATTTTAGGTAATTGGTGCACCAAAGACCCTATATACCTTTCGATTTGCACGAATTTTGGTATAGGGAAATCGGTTCAGATTTAGAATGATGTTGCTAAGCTTCGTGAAAAGATCCAGAGCTGGGTCGATTGACACAAAGTACTGATGTTATATAAATTAGTCTCTGGCAAAATTCCCTGAAATCGGTTCAGATATAGAGTTGTAACAAATTTTTAATATTCGCCCCCCTTTTTGGGGTCGTCCCAAATATAACCCCCTTTTTTATATTAAAATAGTTATAGGATTTGCCAAGAACAACAAATCAGCAGAAGCCGATGGGTTACCAGCCGAACTATTCAAGACTGGTGGCCAGATGCTGGTCAGGAGCATGCACCAGTTGATTAGTACAATTTGGCTGGAGGAATGCATGCCCAATGATTGGAACCTCAGCATTCTGTGTTCCGTGCACAAAAACGGAAACATGACGATATGTGCCAACTATAGGGGAATAAGTCTCCTTCCCATCGCATATAATGTGCCATCCAGCGTGCTGTGTGAACGACTGAAGCCAATGGTCAATGACATCATTGGACCATACCAATGCGGCCATTGACCAGATTTTCACTCTGCACCAAATCCTGGAAAAGACCCTCGAAAAACACATCGACACATAGCACCTTTTTGTCGACTATAAAGCCGCATTCGACAGCCCTATCCGTTCAGAGGTGTTTAAAGCCATGTCTGCGTTCGGCATTCCTGCAAAATTAATACGGCTATGCAGGATAACTTTAAGTGGCACAAGGTCAGCAGTTAAAGTAGGAAAGGACCTATCGGAGCCCTTCAATACCGAACGAGGATTCAAACAAGGTGACAGTTTGTCATGTAATATTTTTAACATCCTACTGGAGAAGGTCATACGAGACGCAAAGGTGAACAGACACTTGTTACTCGCCTACGCCGATGACATCGATATAATGGGTCGAACATTGCGAGCGGTAACAGCCACCTTTGAACAAATTGAAAAGGAATCTGCCAAAGTGGGTCTGGCATTAAACGGCGAGAAGACCAAGCTGATGGTATCAACGCGCAAGACGTCCAGTAGACTCGGACCAACTGTGGAACTTGAGAACTACAGCTTCGCGGTAGTTAAAGACTTTATATACCTTGGTACCGCCATAAATAAAACGAATGACATCAGTCTTGAAATTCGGAGAAGGATTGTGATGGCCAACAGATGCTACTATGGTCTAAGTAAGCAGTTTACAAACAAGGCCACCTCCCGCCAGACCAAACTCACACTTTACAAGACGCTGATACTACCCGTGCTATTATATGGAGCAGAAGCATGGGTACTTGCGCAAGCAGATGAGGCAGCTCTTGGGGTGTTTGAAAGAAAAATTCTCCGAAAGATCTACGGGTCGATCTGCGTCGACGGTGAATATCGGCCTCAAATGAACCACGAGCTTTACAATTTATACGCGGACATCGACATAGTTAGTTGTATTGAGCTGCAGCGACTACGGTGGCTAGGACATGTTGTGCGGATGAATGAAAATGCCCCATCACAAAAGGCATATAAAAATGAGCCTACTGATGGTTCCCGTAGAAGGGAAAGGCCACGAATTAGATGGAAATACCAAGTAGAAAACAACATATTGGAACGTGGTCTTCCAAATAAGTGGACTTGCGCACAAGACCGAAGCGCTTGGAAATCTTTTTTAAGCTCGGCTTATGGAACAACCGTTTTGTAACAAGTAAGTATAGCTAAGTAAGTAAGTATATGATTTGTTCCGATATTTAACCTTATGTATATTTATATATATATGAACTGTAACCCGCATTAAGGCTTAGCCTCTGTGTAGGTAGAAAACAACATATTGGAACGTGGTCTTCAAAATTGGTGGTCTTGCGCACAAGACCGAAGCGCTTGGAAATCTTTTTTAAGCTCGGCTTATGGAACAACCGTTCAGCAATAAGTAAGTATAGCTAAGTAAGTAAGTATATGATTTGTTCCGATATTTAACCTTATGTATATTTATATATATATGAACTGTAACCCGCATTTAGGCTTAGCCTCTGTGTGGGAGGTACCAGAATGAGTGGACCGAAATTCCCCTTGTTCGAACATGATGAAATCAAAATTTTTTGAAACAAATTTGGTCCAAAGAAACATGAGGTCTAGGACCAATATTTAGAACCATAATCGGTTTGTAGAAATGTCGATATAGGTACACTTTTTAGTATGTTCCCTATATTTTTATTTCAAGTACCTGGTGGAGGGTATCCAAAGTTCGGCCTGGCCGAAGGACTTTTTCAAGTCCTATATTTTTTGAGGCATAGCCAAAAGTGCGAATTTTTTAAAGTATTTTTTTCAAGTCCAATATTTTCTGAGGCATAGCCTAAAGTGAGGACTTTAAAAATATTCTTCGAGTTCTAGTCTAAAACCGAGTTGTCATAACCCTTATTGCAGATCTGAGGGTGGGTTGTTGGTGCGAATACGTATTGCCACCACTCATACGTCATAGCGGTCAGCTTAATCAACTTATAGTAATTAATACAAATCAATGCGAATTTGTAATACATTCATATTTATTTCGATACGATTATTAAATAAACTAGATTTATATTCATAACTAAGTTGATGAATATTAAAGTAAATGTTCTCACTTGTAATTTAATTAAATTACAAGCAATTCACACATCAATAACATTTGAATATTTAATCTTTTCACATTTGACTTTGATTAAATTAATTCCAGTTAACTCGAGCGAATTTACATAAGTAAATAAATACATTTCAATATTTCAAGGGAATTAGAACATTTTCGTCTGTGTTCGTCTTCTGATGTTGTTCTTTCATTTTTTGAAAGCAGCAGGACCTAAATTACTTTTTCAAAATAATTAAGAAAAATATTATTGAAAATAGTTACAAATTTTCGCGCCACCCTTCCTTCACTTATATTCACATCCAATCATACTGCCTAGAACCACCTAAAAATTGCGAATTTGTATGCCATTTTATATATCATACTATGCCGTTAGTTACATTTCTGTTGGGTGTGGTGGTAATTGCAGACAACTTTTTCTTCTTGGGTTGATTTGATTTCTAGCTATAAAAAATAAAAAAACTTATACACAAATCAAATAATCCAACAGCCAGCCAGGCAAGTCAGTAAGTCAGCCAGTCAGCCAGGTAGGCAACCACAAGTCAAATATTTGATAGTTTAAACAAATCGGCGGTTTACTTGGTTTGCGGTGAAATATCTACAATTTACTATTAAAACCAACACAAAGTTTGATGGATTTTTCAGTTCCCTTTGCCCTCGACTCCTCACCTTTCCTTGTAGAATAATTTGCTCATGTACTTTGTTGGTATTTTGAAGGTGTAACCAATCAACCTTCTAACCACACCAATTCAGTCTATGCCTATGATTGTAAGTGTGTGTCTCTGTGTCTGACTTTTAGACATTGTGGCAGACAAGTGCAAATTATTTAAATAAATTTTACAAAATTTGACAAGCCTCCTCTTGCTGTATTAAGTAAAGAAAATGCAGTGTGAAATATGTTGGTGACTGCTGAATATTTGATTTGATTTTTTTGTTTTTCGGAATTTTCATGGAATTAATATGACTCAGATTTGATTTTGGGATTTATGTTTGCAACACAGGTCGCTAAGGTGTGGAATTGCAAAAAAAAAGAAAAAATATGTATGAGATCTCCTGTAGAATATTTTCTTAAAAAGCTCCTTATTAGACCTTCTATAGAAGATTTTCTTTATATGGAAACATATTTTTTTAAGAGTCTAATGAAATTGTACATGATCACAGGTTTTAGATATTAGCAAATATAAAATCTAATGAACAATCGCGAACAATGTTCGATATCGTAGGAAATTATCGAGTACCGAATGTGTGCAACTGTGCAAATGAAAGTTCAACCAATTGAGAAATCATGACGAAGAGTTCTTCAGTTCAAATCGTTGATTTCTGGTCATCCGAAAAACATATTTCTTTCCGAACAACAAGGTAGCCATCTACGGAGGGTGTCAGCTTACGTTCTTCAAAAAAAAAAAAAAAAAAAAACCCACAGTTGAAAACCTAGTAAAATGTGAAAGTATCGGTTGATATATTCCCCTCCCTCTATGTCGATATGCCGTCCTCCTGATTATAAAATAAAAATACTATTATTTATATCGAAGCATGATGTAATGCCAACTTTTTATTTAAAGTAGATCCAATGTGTAATTGAAGTGGTTATCAGTGCGAATACGTATTGTCATCTTATACGTCATAGTGATTAGAATAATATTACAAAACTTTTTATACGATTTTTTTTTCATCTGAAAAAATATATACATACATTCCCCTTTAGAGAATACTTTTTGTCTTACATATATTATCATTGCTCTTCTGTGAAGACCTTCAGCTCTTCTGTGAAGAAGTCTTTCACATCTTATATGAGGCAGCTCTTCTATGAAGAAGACCTACACAGCTCTTCAATGAAGAAGACCTACACAGCTCTTCTATGAAGAAGACCTACACAGCTCTTCTATGAAGAAGACCACATACAGCTCTTTTATGAAGAAGACCACCTACAGATCTTCTTTGTTGAAGACCACCTACAGCTCTTCTATGAAGAAGACCTACACAGCTCTTCTATGAAGAAGACCTACACAGCTCTACTATGAAGAAGACCACCAACAGCTCTTCTAAAAAGAAGACCTACAGCTCTACAGCTCTTCTAGGAAGAAGACCACCTACAGCTCTTCTATGAAGAAGACCTACACAGTTCTTCTATGAAGAAGATCTACACAGCTCTTCTATGAAGAAGACCTACACAGCTCTTCTATGAAGAAGGCATACACAGCTCTGCTATGAAGAATACCTACACAGCTCTTCTATGAAGTAGAACTACAGATCTACAGCTCTTCTATGAAGAATACCACCTACAGCTCTTCTATGAAGAAGACCACCTACAGCTCTTCTATGAAGAAGACCACCTACACAGTACTTCTATAAAGAAGACCTACACAGCTCTTCTATGAAGAAGACCTACACAGCTCCTCTATGAAGAAGACCTACGCAGCTCTTCTATGAAGAAGACCTACACAGCTCTTCTATGAAGAAGACCTACACAGCACTTCTATGAAGAAGACCTACAAAGTACTTCTATGAAGAAGACCTACACAGCTCTTCTATGAAGAAGACCTACACAGCTCTTCTATGAAGAAGACCTACACAGCTCTTCTATGAAGAAAACCTTCATCAGCTCTTCTATGAAGAAGATCACCAACAGCTCTTCTAAGAAGAAGACCTACAGCTCTTCTATGAAGAAGACCACCTACAGCCCTTCTATGAAGAAGACAACCTACAGCTCTTCTATGAAGAAGACCTACACAGCTCTTCTATGAAGAAGACCACCTACAGCTCTTCTATGAAGAAGACCACCTACAGCTCTTCTATGAAGAAGACCTACACAGCTCTTCTATAAAGAAGACCTACAGCTCTTCTATAAAGAAGACCTACAGCTCTTCTATAATGAAGACCTACAGCTCTTTTATAAAGAAGACCTACAGCTCTTCTATAAAGAAGACCTACAGCTCTTCTATAAAGAAGACCTACAGCTCTTCTATAAAGAAGACCTACAGCTCTTCTATAAAGAAGACCTACAGCTCTTCTATGAAGAAGATCACCTACAGCTCTTCATGAAGAAGACCACCTATAGCTCTTCTATGACGAAGACCACCTGTAGCTCTTCTATGAAGAAGACCACCTACAGCTCTTCATGAAGAAGACCACCTACAGCTCTTTTATGATTAAGACCACCTACAGTTCTTTTATGAAGAAGACCACCTACAGCTCTTTTATGAAGAAGACCACCTACAGCTCTTCTATGAAGAAGATCACCTACAGCTCTTCTATGAAGAAGACCACCTACAGCTCTTCTATGAAGACGACCTACAGCTGTACAGCTCTTCTATGAAGAAGACCTACACAGCTCTTCTATGAAGAAGACCTACACAGCTCTTCTATGAAGAAGACCTACACAGGTCTTCTATAAAGAAGACCTACACAGCTCTTCTATGAAGAAGACCTACACAGGTCTTCTATAAAGAAGACCTACACAGGTCTTCTATGAAGAAGACCACCTACAGCTCTTCTATGAAGAAGACCACCTACAGCTCTTCTATGAAGAAGACCACCTACAGCTCTTCTATGAAGAAGACCACCTACAGCTCTTCTATGAAGGAGACCACCTACAGCTCTTCTATGAAGAAGACCACCTACAGCTCTTCTATGAAGAAGACCACCTACAGCTCTTCTATGAAGAAGACCACCTACAGCTCTTCTATGAAGAAGACCACCTACAGCTCTTCTATAAAGAAGACCTTCAGCGCTTCTATGAAGAAGATCTTCAGAAGAAGACTTGCAGCACTTCCATGGCGAAGGCCACCAGCTTCAATCTAAGGGAGATCCTCAACTTTTATATGGAGACGTTTTTCAGCTATTTTATGAAGAAGACCAACAACCTTTCTATGATGAAAACGATAGTAATTCTTTAGAAGAAGGCCTTCAGGAGATAATTAACTGTTAATGGAAACATTTTTGTCGAATGATGAGTTGATCACTGAAGATGTGGTTCATTTTAAAGCAATGGACGAATCGAATTACAACAAGCAAAAAAAGTATCAGTCGGTGTTTCCGACAAGTATATACCCTCAGCCTATGGTTTGCGGAAGTGTATGGAATAAAATACAGGTTTTATTATTCTTTATAGCCAAACATTGAAAATGTTCTGTAAATAGTGTTATTCCCACAAGTGCTACGGAATACCAAATAGCAGACTCTTTTGATTGGAATATGTGGTTGAACCACGAAAATTCCTGAACAAAGAAAGCTATTTGAATGGGGACTATTTTAAAGCATGGGTCTGTGCGAACAACTTTCAGTGAATAAATTGCGTACCCTTTAATAACATGGAATGCCCAATCACATCCACTTCTGCCGAAAAAGCGGCAAATAATACCGAAAATAGGATGGATCTATATGGCGCAGATGGACATACAGAATAGGCTATAACAACATAGACATTAATTCTGACCAAAATTATATTACTTTATAGGATCTCCCAAGAAGTTTGTGTGTTGTAAAAAAATTAATACACACTCCACTCTATGATTCGAAACCTTCAAAAGTTATTTTCTAGGGAAAATATTATATTCAGAATGTGTATGGTAGTTTTCTACCTGACAGGTCTAAAGGTCGTAGTAATCAGTGTATCACCTTTAAAGGGAAAAATGTGGAATGAAAAAAGAAGAACAAATAAACCGTTATGGTAGGCCAGGTACAAATAATGTAAGGCCTTCATATATTCCCCCTATCTTTCGAAAATCATTACCAAATGGAATACAAAATCATTCTACCAATAACGAACTAACCAAAAATCGAAATAAATAAATCCATTTGAAAAACGCGAAAATAAATTCAATTTGTCTTCTCATTAGCTATGCAGTCTAATCAGTGAATGCCATCGCTGTGTATAAATAGAGTAGCTCCACATTAACAATGGAAACCAAACTAAATTTTAATGAAGAAAGAAAAAAATTAGCGGAATTAAAATCACAACTAGACAAAGAGGAAAAAAATCAGCTAATACAACAACAACTGGCTTGCAATTCAATTAAAAATTTATTTTAGAGTCTATCTCCCAAGAAAAAAACAATAAAAAAATAAAACCGAACCGAACCCCAACCCAAGTAACCAACCAGCCAGTCAAAGTGAATGTGAATGGAATTGCTTTGGTGATCTCACTCACATGCAATGGATAGTCAGTCCGTCAGTCACACACAACTAACTGGGCGCTAACAAAAAACAAAAAAAAAAAAACGGCTTTTTTAGGCAGTCACCTAAAGGCCTTCTTAAAGAATTGAAAAGGCGTTAAGTTGGTTCGGGCCGATACCCTCCACCATAGTAATACTGACAGATACATGCAGTGAAAATATAAGGAAAGAGTGGGCGTATACCGATAATTCTACAAACCGATTTATGTAAACCGTTATGTACACCAAATACAAACTTCGGTAATTTTTAATTGGGATTTTTCCTAAAATCTGTAAAATCGAAAATGTGGACTGATACTGATAACGCATGATAGAGTATAAAATCCTCAAACTACTGTAATTTATATTACAAAGTTATATGAGGCTATGCCTAAAGGGGGAAATAGTGAATATTTGGAGATATCATTATATGAGGGCTATGCCTAATTAATGACCGGTATATGCCAATTTTGAACCCAATATTTTAATTCTTTCCTTCAAGAGGAGATGCCTAAATGTCTGCCGATATATTTCATTATCGTCATGTTTGAGTTTTTTTTAATCACAATATCTTTAGAAGGCGGAATGCTTACAACAGATGGCTAAATAGTCTTTGTAGGGTTAAAATTGACTATTCCCCGTAACGACTATCCAACCGCAGCTTTAAGACTTAAAGCAATGGACGAGTGGATAGACACCGGACACAACACACCGCATAAAAACATTTTACAGGCAACAAATGAGTCGACATTCAATATCTTTGATTCAGACCGTATACCTGAAACGAGAGTAGTGACACGGTGCGAAACTATAATACCAGATAGAGAACAATGGAATAGCGGAACACTAGTTCAGATTCCGCCTGGTAACTGCTGCTACACGGATGGCTCTCGACTAGGAGGAAAAACTGGACTGGGACTTTTTATTGAAGAACCGGGCACCGAAATTTCTCTTCGTCTTACAGATCACAGCACGATTTTACAGGCGGAGGTTCAAGCTATAACAGAGTGTCTTAACTGGTTAGTATCAAACCAGAGACAAAATACAGTAAATATTATTACGGACAGCAAGCAAGCTATAAATGCAATATCTTCCAGAACAGTTAAATCCAAAACTGTACTGGAATGTATAAAAACCATTAATGATTTCTCACAACAAGGACCTGTACGAATTATATGGGTACCGGGTCACCAAGGAATCATAGGCAACGAGATAGCAAATCAATTAGCCAGGAGTGCCATTGCACTACCCACAATAGAGGTGTATACCGCCAAACCCTTTAGCGAAACGCGCCAAGAATTGAGGGAATGGGCACATGAGACCCACAAGACCCTTTGGGAAAATGAGGGGACAGGAAAAATCACCAATATCTTATGGGGCGACCCAAGTGAAGACAAAACTAAGCAAATCCTAACGCTAAACAAAATAGAAATAAGCCGACTGACGGGAGTTCTGACTGGGCACCTCGGCCTAAAGGCACATCTACTCAAGATTGGATGCGAAGGAAGTAACGAGTGCAGAGCGTGTGGGGAAGACAGTGAAACGCTGGAACCTTCGGAGACAATTCTTGGGAAATTACACTCTCCACGGACTAAGCGATCTGAGGGGGTGTGAATGGAAAAGACTGCAGGAGTTCGCAAAGAACACGGAATTCCTAGGTTCATAGGGAATCAAACCCAAATGTTTTCTTCATAAATATACATTTCACAAATTCTTGATCTTCTTTCTCCGCATATCCAGAGCGCACAACAGGCCTCATTGGCTTAAGTGTATGTCCTTCTCATGTTGGACATGTGGTGGTATCATCCACCCGTCTTTTCAACCTAACCTAACCTCACCATCCAACCGCAACACACGGAACAAATCAGATAACTATTTTAATATAAAAAGGGGGTTATATGGGAACAACCCCTAAAAAGGGGTGAATATTATTAATTTTTGGTGGGGAGATTTGTTACCACAAAATACCAAATTTCAGCGAATTCGTTGGAAAAACGCGCCCTTATATGGGGGCTACCCGCAAAAAGTTGACATATATATATAATTTTTTGTGGAGAGATTTGCTACCTACTAAGAACTCAAAAACTCAAATTACAGCCAATTCGGTGAAAAAATCCGGTCAAAACCCCCCAAAAACTGGAAATTGGGAGGTAATCTTATATGGGGACTATCAGAAAAAGTGGACCTATATTTATAATTTTTAGTGGGGAAATTTAGTAACCACTAAGAACCCAATGTACCAAACTTCAGCGAATTCAGTTGAAAACCGCGCTCAAGAACCCTAAAATACCGAAAATTGGGGGGTACCCTTATATGGGGGCTACCCGAAAAAATTGACCCATATTTATAATTTTTAGTATAGAGATTTGCTAAACCATAAGAACTTAAAGTAACGAATTTCAGCGAATTCGGTCGAAAAATGCAATCAAACCCCTCAAAATACCGCAAAATTGGTATCCGAAAATATGGACCCATATTTATAATTTTTAGTGGAGAGATTTGCTACCCAATAAGAACTCAAAGTACCGAATTTCAGCGAATTCGGTCCAAAAATGCGATCAAACCCCTCAAAATACCGCAAAATTGGGGGTACCCCTATATGGGGACTATGCCTAAACGTGGACCGATAAAGCCCGAACTTGATCTGCCTGCAGACAAAAGACTCTATGCAAAATTTTGGTGATCTATCTCAATTTGTTTAGACGCTAGAGTGATTACAACAGATAGACGGTCATGGCTATATCGTCATAGAATTTTACGCTGATAGAATTTTTACGCAAGAATATATATACTTTATAGGGTCGGAAATGATTATTTCGATAAGTTACAAAAAAAAAAAAACTTGAAAAAAACTCGACATTACTACATATAAACAAAGTGAAGGACTGATTGTATGAGACCGCGCAATACCTGTTTTGTAAAGCATCAGCAACAAGTGCAGCATTGTAAGAAGTACAAGAAAAAAAACTTGGGCTTGCAACCAAACCCAAAAACGTAAATTGACGCTTGAGAGAGGAACAAAAAAAAAACTCCAAACTTGTTACCTTAACAATACCAAACATCAGTAAAATTTTAACGACAGCAGCAGCAAAAAGGAAAAATATTCGCTTTCCAAAAAAATATACTGTCGTTTTTTGTCTTGTCAGGAAAAATCTGCAACCAGCCATTCACTCATATTCCGCTGAACAGCACACCGAAAAAATCCGCCTTCGAAACAAAAACATGTTCACAACTTCAATTTACAAATATGGCACAATTCCGTTCAGTTTTGTTTGTCTGTTCGCCTTCGATAGAGAGTGACAGGATGTGTATAGCTGTAGTAGCATAGATGTTGTTTGTTGGGGCATATAAACGTGAATATTATAATGGATGAATTTTAGTTGTTGTTGTTTTTTTTCTTCGATGTACTCCTCTAACCTCTTGATGATGGTGTCATGGTGTACTTTTCGATTTTTTGTAGTTAATTTTTTTTCGTACGTTCCAATCTTTGATAGTTGCCCTGCCACGAGAGAGACACACCGACCGGTATTGGTCGCGTTCATACTAACACACCCATTTTTCCCAGTTGAACATTTAATTTACGATTATTTGTGTGAGTTGTTGTAGTTTTTTTTTTTCATTTTCCTCATCTGTACAAGAATGTCAGTCATTCAGTCAATGGTTATGCCATTCCGATTCAGGGGCCAATATAGGCGTGGATTTTTTAAAGATTATTTTTTCAGGGACCAATATAGGCGTGGATTTTTAAAGAATATTTTTTCAAGACCTTAGACCACAAGGCGTGGATTTTTAAAGAATATTTTTTCAAGACCTTAGACCACAAGGCGTGGATTTTTAAAGAATATTTTTTCAAGACCTTAGACCACAAGGCGTGGATTTTTAAAGAATATTTTTTTTTTTTCAAGACCTTAGACCACAAGGCGTGGATTTTTAAAGAATATTTTTTTTTTCAAGACCTTAGACCACAAGGCGTGGATTTTTAAAGAATATTTTTTCAAGACCTTAGACCACAAGGCGTGGATTTTTAAAGAATATTTTTTCAAGACCTTAGACCACAAGGCGTGGATTTTTAAAGAATATTTTTTCAAGACCTTAGACCACAAGGCGTGGATTTTTAAAGAATATTTTTTCAAGACCTTAGACCACAAGGCGTGGATTTTTAAAGAATATTTTTTCAAGACCTTAGACCACAAGGCGTGGATTTTTAAAGAATATTTTTTCAAGACCTTAGACCACAAGGCGTGGATTTTTAAAGAATATTTTTTCAAGACCTTAGACCACAAGGCGTGGATTTTTAAAGAATATTTTTTCAAGACCTTAGACCACAAGGCGTGGATTTTTAAAGAATATTTTTTCAAGACCTTAGACCACAAGGCGTGGATTTTTAAAGAATATTTTTTCAAGATTCTTTAAAAATCCACGCCTTGTGGTGGATTTTTAAAGAATATTTTTTTAAAAGAATAATTTGTAGAAAATATTTAAAATCCCAATTATAGATTTATCTATTAACAATATTAATTTTCAAAATCCTATTTATACATTTCCCATTATCCTCATTGAATATAATTAGCCTAATTCTAAAAATATGCTAATAACATTATTCCCTTTCAATGGTGTGGCTAGAAGGCCATTGGTGTTTGTTCCAATTTTTTAGGTTTTAACATTGTTTATGTATTCGAATTTCCGTTAATTTATGCCGCATCTATTGTTCTAATAGCTAAAAATTGGATATCCATCACTCAGTTCGTCCAGCTATTCATCTAACCAACTAGCTATTAACTAGCCATCCGTCCATCCATTCACCACCGGATGAAATTTGAAACACTAGGTCGTCGCTCTGACACACGAGGAGATGTGCTCATAACTATCAATGTCACCAACATTCAATGTAATTTTTCATTCTTTTGTTGAAACACAATGAAAAAACATACTTCGATATTTTTTCGGAATTTTGTACTATATTGGGGGAAAAAGTTCGATGATGGTTAGCAAAAATGTTGGCGAAGGCTTTGTTAAAATTTAACTGGGTCCTTGGTTGTGGTTATTTTGTATTCAAAAAAAGTTCAACTTTGGTTTCACTTTGAAAAGGGTTCTGAAATAGATAAAATAAAACGCCAAGGAGAAAAAAACCAGTGAGCGGAGCAGTATAGTCGGATGGGGCCGACCATACGATACCCTACACAACTACCACGAAACTCAAATTTTCTGCGGAGGTTTATTCCGAGACTGGGCAATATTTCGTGATATTTGCACCCTTTTGCCCGATTAGAGTTAAACAGCACCTCTTCCTCACACTGACATATTTTCCGAATATTACGAGTATTCAGTACATCTATTGTCCAGATTCCCTTCACCGTGGGTTGTGTTGTGATGTTCGGCTTTCATTTGAGGTCTATAGATCGACTCGAAAATAACACAAAAAACTAAGTTTTCGGTCCACTTCATTCGAAAGTTATTATCTGATCATCACCGAAAATTATAGGCGTTGTCCTTGACCATAACTGGAACCTCATGGAACATTTCAAAGCGATCAGCGCTATAGCTCCGCTCTCCAGAGTGATAATGGGTTACTAAATAATATACGACCAGTGTGCGGAGCAGTATAGTCGGACGGGGCCGACCATATGATACCCTACACAACTACCACGAAAATCACACTTTCGACGGTTCTATATTCTGAGCCTGAGCAATATTTCGTGATAATTGACCCCTTTGTACAGAATATAGATCAAGAACTCCTATTTCTAAGTCTTGAATATTTTCCAAAATGTTTTTTCTTGGAGAGAATTTTTACGCCATACAATAAGAAATTGGTCACTTTAGGTTTTGGTTGATTTGACCCTCGGAAAATTGACCGATCATCATCTAAACAGCCGCTCTAAGTATTTGGTCAGTTCCCCTTCACCTTGCAAAATATATGATGTTCTGTATATAATAATTGCCTCCAAAGCGACTAGAAATTCAGACAAAATTAAAGTTTTCGGTTCATTGCACCCCCTGAATGAAATCTCAACTTCACCGAAAACTATAAGCGTCGTCCTTGACCATAATCGAAACTTCATTTACAATTTCAAAGCGATAATAATATGCACATAGTCACCTTTACTTAATTACGTATAACTCCCGCATCGGAGTACATACAGACATATAATTGGTATCAATAAGAAGGTCAACAATTCATCTTGGACATACTATCAACATCTCGAGTATATGTCCTTCAGGAGCAAGTAAATACGTCCCAGAATAAAAATTTTGTAATTTTTCACTAAAAAGTCAGGGTCTATTTGACCCGTTATATATTGACCGATCTTTATCAAAACAGGCATGCTTATTCTTAGGACCGATCACCTTCTCCATGTAAAATTTCACGATGTTCGGACCATAACTGCGGCCTCTGGAGCGATCAGAAAAACCGACAAAAATTTTGTATTTGGTCCATTTTATCCCCTAAATATTAACTGATCTTTACCAAAAACAATAGGGGTCTTCATTGGCCAGAACCCATTCTACATGCACAATTTCGTGAAGATTGGTCCATAACTGTGGCCTGTATCGTGTTTACAAATTATAATGGACAGACGGACGGACGGACGGACGGACACACATGTCTAGATCGACTCAGCTAGTCGAGATATGACGATCGGTATACTTAAAGGTGGGTCTAGGACCAATATTTCGCGGCGTTACAAACTTTTGGGGCTGCACAAAGCTATAATACCCTGACAACATAGTTGTGTAGGGTATAAATACGGAGATACCTGTAAATATTTAGGTGTAACTCCCACATTCGAGCAGATACAACAATATAATTGGTCTTAATTTAAAGGTCAACCACTCCTGTTGGATATAATATCAACTTCTCGGGTATATGTCCTTCAGGGGTAAATATATACGCCATGTAATACAAATTTTGTCATTTTCCATTTGACAGGGTCCATTTGACCCGCTAAATATTGACCGATCTTTATGAAAACAGGCATGCTTATTCTTTGGCCCGATCCGCTTCTCCATGCAAAATTTCACGATGTTCGGGCCATTATTGCGGCCTCTGGAGCGACCAGAAAAACCGACAAAAATTTAGTATTTGGTCCATTTCATCCCCTAAATATTAATCGATCTTTCCCAAAAACAATAGGGGTCTTCATTGGCCAGAACCCATCTTACATGCAAAATTTCGTGAAGATTGGTCCATAACTGTAGCCTGTATCGTTTTTACAAATTATAATGGACAGACGGACGGACGGACACACATGTCTAGATCGACTCAGCTAGTCGAGATATGACGATCGGTATACTTAAAGGTGGGTCTAGGACCAATATTTCGCGGCGTTACAAACTTTTGGGGCTGCACAAAGCTATAATACCCTGACAACATAGTTGTGTAGGGTATAAAAAGAAAAATATGTTCAAAATTTAAAGTTGAGCAATCTCGTTCTTGAAGAGTTTCAAATAGTTTTCGGTTTATTTAGTTCCATAGTTCAATACTACATTGCTATAATTGGGTCAATAAAAGTGCATTTTTAGATGAACAAATATATCCAAAGGCAAGCGGGAGCAAAAATGAACATATGGAACAAAAGGAACTAGTTGAAAGAACCTAGTACCGATCATTCCTTTTGCGGAAAACTTCCATTGTAATAGTTCGTTCCGAAATGACCGAACTCCATGTTAAATTTATTCTAACTATAGAATATAGCCTGAATGGATCTATAGAAAGAACCATTTCTCTTTTTGGAAATGCCATTTAGGCATTGTTAATAACTTGAACCTTATTCATTACTTTGTGAACTTTCTTTAACCTTTCACTTTCCACAGGTGTAAAACTCTTTCATCTTTCCATTAATTGTGGTTACAATTTCTTTTTGAAAAAAAAGTTGCTTTTCCATTTTTCTCGAATTATTTGTTGGATCTGTGGTGTTGCCACTAGTACTGTTAAGTGCTGGTTGCTATTGGAAGCATCACAAAAATGTCCATTGTCATGTGTTCATTGTTAACACAATCAAATGGAGGAAACCAATACAAAGACTTTTACTTACCACAGGAAAGCACTAGCATCCCAGCAAACTAAATATGTATGACTTGTTAAGTATGGCTTATTAGAGTTGAAACCAACTAATACATAGCAACTATTGCGCAAAAGGAGAAATTGGTATTAGGTCCGGTAATTTCGTTTATCTAGTTCTTTTTGCTCCAGTCTACCAGTTACTTTGGATCCAATCCTTCTTCGTGATCAACTGGGGTGTACCAATGAACGATTGATCTAAAATAATTTATGGAACAAATTGAGTGAACAAGTTCCTTTTCTGGAACGAACCCAAAAAAAAAACATTTAGGAACCAGTGAGCGGAGCAGTATAGTCGGACGACCATATGATACCCTACACAACTTCGACGAAAATATAACTTTCTATGGTTCTATATTCAGAGCTTGGTCAATATTTCGCGATATATGCACCCTCTAGACCGACTAGATGCCAACAAATATTTATAATATTCAGAAATTAAGTTTTCGGTGCACTTAATTCCACAATTATTATCTGATCATCACCGAAAATTATAGGCGTTATCCTTGACCATACCTGAAACCTCATGGAAAATTTCAAAGCGATCAGCGCTATATTTCCACCCTCCACTGTGGTAATAGTTTACTAAATGATATTAGAATACGTAAGGACCTGTAAATATTTAGATGTAACTCTCACATCCGAGTAGATACGTCAATGTAATTGGTATCAATTTAAAGGCCAACCACTCCTCTTGGATATACTATCAACTTTTCGGGTCTATATTCTTCTGAAATAAAAATATACACCACAGAATACAAATTTTGTAATTTTTCACACAAAAGTCAGGGTCCATTTGACCCGCTAAATATTGACCGACCTTTATCAAAATAGGCATGCCTATTCTTTCGCTCAATCCCCTTCTCCATGTAAAAATTCGAGATGTTTGGGCCATAATTGCGGCCTCTGGAGCGACCAGAAAAACCGACAAAAATTAAGTATTTGGTCCATTTCATTACCGAAATATTAACCGATCTTTACCAAAAACAATAGGGGTCTTCATTGGGCCGAACACATCCTTTATGCTAAATATCGTGAAGATTGGTCCATAACTGTGGCCTGTATCGTGTTCACATGTCTAGATCGACTCAGCTAGTCGAGATATGACGATCGGTATACTTAAAGATGGGTCTAGGACCAATATTTCGCGGCGTTACAAACTTTTGGGGCTGCACAAAGCTATAATACCCTGACAACATAGTTGTGTAGGGTATAACAAGACTGTTTGAACGAAAATACTACAACATATAACAGCATGAGGTCTATTATAGCGAACAATCGTACATCGTCAATTCGAAAATCATGTTTTTTGAGTTATGCCTGTTTTGCAGCAAATGAGCGATATATAGAGTTTTATAGTTCAATATTGAACTAGTTCAATTAAAATATTCACGGAAATGAGGACATGAACTCAAAAAAAAAAGAAAATAATTTAAACAAACCAATCGCATAAAAAGAAAATTTGTGCTACAAGGAAGAAATTGGTACATGTTACAGGCTCCTGCCGCGGATCGATACGTTTTGCTTGGCTCCGAAAAAGAAACTATGTTATTTATTTAGTTCCACAGTTCCTTTTGGCTCAATCGCATTTTCTTTAAAAGAATTGGGCTGTACGCCACGAATCAAAGATAAACTACAGCTATAATTGTGGCAATGCGACTAACTATATCTCTCACCTATTTTGAAACCCATTCTGTTGATTTTTGGTCAAGTTCAAAATCATACGTATAGTTCAATTTATAAATTCACTGAAATGAATCCATGAACTAGGATAGTAGAAACAAGGGAAAAAGCATTAAGTTCGTCCGGGCCGAACTTTGGATACCCTCCACCATAGATATACTGACAGGTACTTGAAATGAAAATATAGGGAAAATACCAAAAAGTGGACTCATACCGACTTTTCTACAAACCGATTATGTAAACCATGATAGAAATATCAGAAATTTTTAATGGATAATTATACTCTCAGACTTATGGCTAATGAGGGTATATACCCTTTGACATGGTGAAAATGAGCCTCATCGAAATATTGGTTCTAGACCCCATGCTAATTTGGACCAAATTTGTTTCAGAAAATTTTGATTTCATCCAAACTTTGCCCATCTTATTATTTCTTCCAAACTTAGTTCAAGTTCGAAGATGGGGAATATCGGTCCCCTTCTTCTGGTACCTCCCACACAGGCACTAGGCCTAAATGCGGGTTATAGTTCATATATATTTCATTATCGAACCTTACGTTCTAGTTTTTTATCTCGATATCCTCCGCAGGAGAAATGATTACAACAGAGTCTTAGAACCAAACCCAAAACGCGGAACAAATCAGACAACTATTTTAATATAACAAATGGGGTTATATGGGGAACTACCCCAAAAAGGAGGCGAATATTAATAATTTTTGGTGGGGTGATTTCTTACCATATACGACTACAAAATACCAAATTGCAGCGAATTTGGTAGAAAAACGCGCTCAAGAACCCCAAAATACCGAAAATTGGGGGTACACTTATATGGGGGCTATTCGAAAAAAAATTGACCTATATTTATAATTTTTAGTGTAGAGTTTTGCTACCCAATAAGAGCTCAAAGTACTAAATAACAGCCAATTCGATGAAAAAATGCGATCAAAATCCCCAAAATACTGAAAATGGGGGGGGGGGTACCGTTATATGGGGGCTACCAAAATAGAGTGGACCGATATTTATAATTTTTAGTTTAGATATTTGGGACCAAATAAGAACCCAATGTATCAAATTTCAGAGAATTCGGTTGAAAATCGCGCTAAAGAACCCCAAAATACCGAAAATTTGGGGGTACCCTTATATGGGGGCTATCCGAAAAAATTGACCTATATTCATAATTTTTGGTGGAGAGTTTTGGTACCTATTAAGAACTCAAAATACTAAATTGCAGCCAATTAGGTGGAAAAATATGATCAAAACTACCAAAATACTACAATTTAGAGGGTACCGTTATATGGGGGCTACCAGAAAAAGAGGACCTATATTTATAATTTTTTGTGGAGATATTTAGTACCCAATTGGAACTCAATGTACCAAATTTCAGCGTATTCGGATGAAAAACGCGCTCAAGAACCGCAAAACACCCAAAAATTGGGGGTCACCGTTATATGGGAGCTATGCCTAAACGGTGACCCCCATGCCATCTTCGAACTTGACCTGCCTGCAAACAAAAGACAAACCTATGCAAATTGTCAGCACCCTATCTAAATTCCTTCAGAAGAATGTGTGATTACAACAGACGGACGGACATGGCTAGATCGTCTTAGAATTTTACCCTGATCAAGAATATATATATATACTTTATAGGGTCGGAAATGAATATTTCGATGAGTTACAAACGGAATGACAAAATAAATATACCCTCCATGCTATGGTGGGTAGATGACCAAATATAAAATTTGAATTTCATATTCCTTGTGTTGATGGTGCAAGCTTTTATTCTCTATCACAAACTAATGTTACTTGACATTTGAGTTTCATATAGATTTTTAATTTTCTTTCAAGTGTGGTCCTTCTGGTTCCACTAACAGAACTATTATTCTGTTGTTCACCATCTCTAAATAGTTTATTGCCATTTTGTCCTTTCTCAATTTTTATAAAATTGTTAAAACACGTAACTGATTGATTATGAAATAACTGATTTCGCATAAGGAAAATTTTAGTTCTCTTGATGAATTGATCTAAAATAAACAATATAGTCTGGACTAGTTCAGATGATCGTTTAACTGAATCGATAAATTGAACATGTGCGATGGCGAACTAATGAACCGAGTCAACATTAGTTAACATGATTTTAAGTTCTCCGCCAATAGATTCTCGAAAAAGGAATTATAATTGAATCATTCAATTGATGGTGAACTAAGGAAATCAGGAACAATCCATCAACATGATTTCGAGTTCCCGACGATAGAATATAAAAAAAAAATTGGTGAATTTGAGATATCTTTTGATAGAAAAATGTTTTCCAAAATGACAGTTTTTATACCCTACACAACTATGTTGTCAGGGTATTATAGCTTTGTGCAGCCCCAAAAGTTTGTAACACCACGAAATATTCATATCATATCTCGACTAGCTGAGTCGATCTAGACATGTGTGTCGGTCCGTCTGTCCATTATAATTTGTAAACACGATACAGGCCACAGTTATGGACCAATCTTCACGAATTTTTGCATGTAGGATGGGTTCTGGCCAATGAAGACCCCTATTGTTTTTGGGAAAGATCCGTTAATATTTAGGGGATGAAATACACCAAATACTAAATTTTTGTCGATTTTTCTGGTCGCTCCAGAGGCCGCAATAATGGCCCGAACATCGTGAAATTTTGCATAAAGAGGATCCGCCAAAGAAATAGCATGTCTGTTTTGATAAAGATCGGTCAATATTTAGCGGGTCAAATGGACCCTGACTTTTGTGTGAAAAATGACAAAATTTGTATTCTATAGCGTATATGTTTACCCCTGAAGGACATAGACCCAAGAAGTTGATATTATATCCAAGAGGAGTGGTTGACCTTTAAACTAATACCAATTATATTGTTGTATGTGCTCGGATGTGGAAGTTACACCTAAATATTTAAAGTTATCTCCGTATTCGTATATTATTTAGTAACACATTATCACTCTAGAGAGCGGAACTATAGCGCTGATCGCTTTGAAATGTTCCATGAGGTTCCAGTTATGGTCAAGGACAACGCCTATAATTTTCGGTGATGATCAGATAATAATTTTGGAATGAAGTGGACAGAAAACTTAATTTTGTGTGTTATTTTCGAGTCGATCTATAGACCACAAATGAAAGCCGAACATCACAACACAACCCACTGTGAAAGGAATCTGGACAATAGCTGTACTGAATACTTGTAATATTCGGAAAATATGTCAGTGTAAGGAAGAGGTGCTGTTTACCTCTAATCGGGCAAAATATTGCCCAGGCTCGGAATAAACATCCACAGAAAGTTCGGTTTCCGTGGTAGTTGTGTAGGGTATCGTATGGTCGGTCCCGTCCTATACTGTTCCGCTCACTGGTTTATATATAATTCGTATAGCTTCTTAAGGAACATATTATGTGCAATTATTTTGCCATTCTCTTTATCCGAATACAGAAGTTGTAATCGCGTATCAAACTACAATTTACAATAAATTCATAAATATGCTTGATCATATTTCCCGTGTACTCGTCTTTGGTCAGGAAACAATTCAAACCTAGTCATGTGAAGAGTGCTTGGGGTAGAAAAATTCGATTGGAGTTTTAACCGATATATTTTTTTTTTTAACTTTAGAAAATTCAACAAGGGCGGTGTTATATACGAAATAAAGGGAAATGTTATAGACGAGATAAGGGGAAGTCTATGACGAGCGTAAGGAAGCCTTTATAGACGAATGGAGTTTTTTGAGGAATTGGACGAAGATTTAAATGTAATGTTAAAGAAGAAGTTAATGCAGTAATTATATGAAAGCGGAAGGAGTTGGTAAAGAAGACATGAAACACCGCGATATTTACAATCGATCTGAGACCTGCAGGGTTTTGTTATAGACAAGCAGAATTGATAATTTATATGCGAGATAGGTTGAGTATTTATAGACGAGCTAAAGGAAGTCTTTGTAGACAATTTGAATACGTTTTAAAGATGAACTGAATGTAGTATCTACAGGCAGGATAACGTACAGTTCCTTCCGACATTCAAGCGATTTTTTAGCAGATTTAAGCCACACTGGTTTGCTGGTATGCAATACCATTTATTTTCATTGCAATTGTTCCCTTTCGCAATACACTTTCACCTCTATCTTTTAACAACACCACTCACCCGCTCACACACCGGAAATTTTAAAATAGATTCACTTTAAGTTTTTTCTTTACAATAAATCGAGGCGAAGAAAAATAGAAATGAAGTCAATAGAAGGAAAAGCATTAGGAAACAATAGCGGTAGTAAGAAGTAAAACTTGGTTTGGCATTTCTTACTACGATTTGTTTTTCTTGACTTGGTTAAGAGTTTTCTTGGTTTCATCCATTTCATTTACTAGTTGTACGCTTTGTTCGTTTTAAAAAGTTTTTTCTTCTTCTTCTTTTTTGTGTTTTTCTCTTTTATTTGCAATAACAATTTCCAAACAAAAATACTAGAAAATTCAATTTATAAAATTGCTACATGGAGGGTTTTTTGTTTTTGTTCTTCTTCCCCGTTATTTTTTGTCTGTATTTCGTGGCATGTGACAAGTGATGGCCCTGACTCCATTTCATATGCAAAATGTCGATCATTTATTATTTGAAGAACCGGGGGGGAAGACGAGCGGAAACACATTGTTGAGAAATTGTAATGTGAACAATTCACAAGGAATTCTCAATGGCATTTCAATAATTCAATATGGATGTTTTTTGTAATAACTAAAAATTTGAAACGATTGAAAGGAGAAGAAAAGGGAAATAGCCATGCAGATGCACTAAAAATAAAATTTTATGGAGAAATTTTTGAACATGAAAACTCAAATCTTCGGGATCTGATGAGAACCTCAATAAACGAGCTGAAGGGAGTGTCTATAGACGAGCTGAAGGGAGTGTCTATAGACGAGCTGAAGGGAGTGTCTATAGACGAGCTGAAGCAGGGAGTCTTTTATAGACGAGCTGAAGCAGGGAGTCTCTATAGACGAGCTGAAGCAGGGAGTCTCTATAGACGATCTGAAGCAGGGAGTCTCTATAGACGAGCTGAAGCAGGGAGTCTCTATAGACGAGCTGAAGCAGGGAGTCCCTATAGACGAGCTGAAGCAGGGAGTCTCTATAGACGAGCCTCTATAGACGAGCTGAAGCAGGGAGTCTCTATAGACGAGCTGAAGCAGGGAGTCTCTATAGACGAGCTGAAGCAGGGAGTCTCTATAGACGATCTGAAGCAGGGAGTCTCTATAGACGAGCTGAAGCAGGGAGTCTCTGTAGACGAGCTGAAGCAGAGAGTCTCTATAGACGAGCTGAAGCAGGGAGTCTATAGACGAGCTGAAGGGAGTTTCTATAGACGAGCTGAAGCAGGTAGTCTCAATACACGAGCTGAAGCAGGGAGTCTCTATAGACGAACTGAAGCAGCTGAAGCAGGTAGTCTCAATAGACGAGCTGAAGCAGGGAGTCTCCATAGACGAAATGAAGGGAGTCTCAATGGAGGAGCTGAAGGGAGTCTCTGCAGACGAGCTGAAGAAGTCTTTCATAGACAAGCTGAAGGGAGTCTTTCATAGACGAGATGAAGGGATTCTTTCATAGACGAGCGGAAGGGGTCTCTATAGACGAGCTGAAGGGAGTCTCTATAGACAGCTGAAGAGAGTCTCTATAGGCGAGCTGAAGGGAGTCTCTATAGATGAATTGAAGGGAGTCTCTATATACGATATGATGGGAGTCTCTATAGACTAGCTAAAGGGAGTATCTATTTTTTTATTTTTATAGATGAGCGGAAGGCCAGGGATTCTTAATAGGCGAGAATAAAGGCAGGGATTTGGTTAGGGTTTCGGCTACGGTATAAAACTCCGAAACTCTGATAAAAAAGTTTCCACTTTTCATACTTTCTTCCCCCTATACGTTAAAGGATATCGATTTAAAACTTGTGCGGAATCATCCATCTGTAAAGGATACTCTTTCAGCACGAAGAAAAAAAATCAAGCGAACAAACCTAACCATTCAGCAAACCAAAAGCCCAACCAACCAACAATAAGAAAAAAACTCACACGCACACAATTCTTTTGAATTTGACAGTGAGTGAATGGGAAAAACTTCACTCACACACACACCCACATATCCCAGAAAAAAAGAAACTAAAAGATTGACCAGAAACACAAAGAAACAATTCAGCCACCAGCAACCACGGCGGCGAGTGATGGAAATTTGCTAATGCAACATTGTTGCAAATTGGGTTCATTCATTTGTCAAACATCACGCTGCCAATATCCACAGTACACACTCACTTATAACCATATATCTTTATGCTGACGTTTGCCTTACAATGGCTGGGCAGGCAGTCAGGCATCTATGGCACAGCGCTACCACACAAAAATGAAGTGTCAAACAATGATGAGAGAAAAAAAAACATCAACAGACAACCAAAAGTATTGACAAAACGGACCAACAAAGTAAATACAAATATGAATGATGAGTGACTGGCTGACTGACTGTCGGAATGACTGAGCAAGTGAATGCCCACTATTTGTTCTTCACATGACAAATATTAAATAAAAATAAATTGAACAACTAATGACATATGTGAAACAAATGTTGTTTTGTGTGTGAAAAATGTGTGTTAATTGTTAAGTTGTTTGATGAAAATTGCCATCAAACAATTTTAAAGTTGGAGACAAGAACAACAATAACAACACAAATAAATTTATTTAAACAGATGTAAAAACTATTAGCTGTTCATAAACATTAATTGAAAGTAAAGGGAAAAAGTGGAGCATAACAATTTCTTTGATTTGGGAAATTTCACCAGATGGCGCCCAACGTGGGAGGTTTGAAATTACTACATACCTGTCGAAAGTTAGAAAGAAGTGGAGCATCACAATTATTTTTTTGATTTTGGATATTTCAATAGATGGCGCCCAACGTGGGGTCTTGAAAGTGCAATTTTTGAGACTACATAAAGTGAAGTTCATTTATGAACCTTTAGATATGTGCTGAAGGAATTCAATAAAAACGAATTGAATGTTAGAGAAAAGTGAAGCATCGCAATTTCTTTGATTTGAAAAATTTCAGCAGATGGCGCCCAACGTGGAGGTCTTGAAATCAGTACACATCTTTTGAAAGTTGGAGAAAAGTGAATCATCACAATTTCTTTGATTACTTTCATTGATTTCAATAGATGGCGCCCAACGTGGGGTCTTGAAAGTGAACATTTTGAGACTAGAAAAAGGGGAAGCTCATATATGAACGGAGCCTTTAGAGATGAACTGAAGGAAGTCCCGTACTGAAGGGAGATTTTTTAAGTAATCTTAAGAAATTTTCTTTAGGCGAGCTGAAGGGTGTCCCTATAGACGATCTGAAGGGTGTCTCTACAGACGAAGTCAAGGACAATGTGTATTTTATACGATCAGAAGTCTTCATAGCCAATTTACAGGACACGGAGTTTTTATATATGAGCTGAAGGGCGCTCAAGACGATCTAAAGGGAGAATCTAAAGGCGAACCGACTGATGTCTCTATAGAAAACCTGAAGCTGAACTGAAAAGAAAAGAATCTTTACAGCCCATCTGTCAGTGCACGAATTCTTTAGTTTTTATAGAGAGACTGGTTCTAGGAGGCCCTCACGAAAATCCATTTGAAAGCAGTCTCTATGGGCGAGCTAAAATTAGTATTTATAGTTCACCGAAATTAGTCTCCATTAAAATGAGCCATAATAGAATAACTGGTGGAAGGCTATGGAATGACTGCAGGATGTTTTTATAAAAGAGTAAAGGGAGTACTAATAGTTGAAGACAGCTTATATGAGCGATACAATCAAAATCTAGTCTTCATATACAAGCTGAAGGGATTCCTGTTTTGATGAGCAGAAATTAACAAACTGGCGAAGGTCTTCAATAGACGAGGGGAAGGAGTCTTCTATAGACGAGCCCAACGGAACCTCTATATAAAGGATTCCATCCTTATAGGCGAACGGAAGAAAGTCACTATAGGAGTCTCCATAGACGATCTAGAATTTTTAAAGATGAGCAGTTTTCCGCAGACGAATCAAAAAGGGAGTCCTTATACATTAGTCGATCTGAAGGGAGTCTCCATTAATAGAATCATCAGAAGTTCATCAACGAACAAATGCCGTTCAGACAATCGGAAGTGAAAGTAGTATTCTAGTGGAACCGAATGGGAGTCTTCACTGGCACAGCTAAAACAGAAAAAGAGAGTCTTGAAAATATGAGTTGAAACACTCGAAGTCTCCTATAGACGAAGTGGAACTTAGGACTTGGAGAGCTGTAATAGTAGAAGTTTCCTATAGAAGTGATTTAGCAAGGTCAGGTGGGAATATATATAAGCGAGATTAACGGATCATTATAGGTTGAAGGACAGAAATCCCTATGAAGAGAATTGGAATTTCTTTCATTTCGGAAATTTTTGCCAATGGCGCCCAACGTGTTTTCGAACAAGCTGACGTGATGTTAGTATTTTTCGTCATTTTTACGAGTCTGTTTCCCAATTTCTTGAATTTTGGAAATTCTTTTTTTTAAGGTCTGAAGCACAGGTAGACCTTATTGTTTGGCTACTAGATAGGGTGTCCTTTCATAGAAGTGCTGGAGCTAAGGAATTTAAGTGACAAGAAAAATGGCGCCCAATGTGGGCCCAGTCTCGCAAAAGTAATGAGTTGTTCGAAGAATAAGACCTTCTTCGGAGTTGTTCGAGTCATTATATAAATAAACGTAATTTCTTGAATATTGCAATGGTTCCCAACCTGAAGTGTCTCTTTCGAAGTTCTAAAGCACAGCGAGTCGTTATTGGTCTAAAACACTGGAATTCTTTGTGAAAAGTTAATATCTATAGACGAGCTGAAAGAAGTTTAAATATCCGAACTGAAGTTCAGGGAGATATAAAAAACATGCTGATGTTCAGGATCCTTTGAAGTATCACAATTTTTTATAGACAAATTGTAGGGAGTCTTTATAGGTGAGGAGGATCTTTGGTATTGCAGGTGTCCTCCACCTCTAGGCTGCAAGTCTTTATGGTCTAGTCGAAGTTTAGAAAGTCGCAATAAACGTGTTTAACTCAGGCACATAGATTTTTATGTAAAAAGGAAACAAGTGTCAACAGGACGAACATGTAGTATTTTTAGAGACTACCTGTGAAGTAGGGACTTAGGGGCCTTTAATTCGCAAATAGTGAAGAAAATTGGCGTTCGAAGATTACCTGATTCGACTTTTGGCGAACAATTTCTTCTGTATACTTTTTATAGAGTTGTGAAGTAGTCTACAACGAAATTTTGCTTCAGTTCTACTATTGATAAATAGTTGGTCTACAAACAATTCCTCTACCAACTTCCCTCAGAAGATCTTAC